>NC_135236.1:634139508-634402008 GCF_051348905.1 Ranitomeya variabilis
ATTAACCCCTTAGCGTCCAATAACGGATATATCCAACATTGGACACCTCACCCTGTATGCTGCGGGCTCTGGCAATGATCCCGTACCTTTTTCGGCACATGACAGCTGATCTGGTCAGCTGACATGTGCGACTCACATATTAACCATACTCCTTTATGGAATGTACCAAAAAAGGACAAAAAGTGAAGTAAACAATTTCAATAAAATTAATATTTATTAATACAATTTCTAAAAATAATTAATTATATAATAAAACAGACAGTACAATGGGACCTCCAAAATATATAGGGGAAGGAAAGATGGCCAGCAACCAATGTGACAATAATTTATGACAGAAAAAACAGTCTAATACTGCCCCCGGAAGAAGCATTTGTGCGAAACGGCGCTTGTCAGGCGAGGGGGACGTATCACCAGCAGCACAATGATACATTCCATAAAGGACTATGGTTATTATGTGCTATTGAAGTGATTTTGGCCTGCTATTAAATAAGGACTATGGGAATAATATGTGCCACTAACAGCTGTGGGTGGAATCGCGATCCACCCGCAGCTATTCACAAGTTAAATGTTGCTGTCAATCTCTGACAGCGGAATTTAAAATGCCCTCGCAGGAAGCGCGTCACTAACCCCGCCCATCGGCGCCAGTGTCACATTATTGGGGTCACTGATGGGATGGCATGACAACCCAGGGTTCGCATGAGACCCTTGTAGTTGTCACTGCCGGATCGTAACGAGCGCCGCTCAGTGATTGGCTCTCGTAGCAAGTGAGGATTTCTGATACACAGAGCAGAGCCCTGCTGTGTGTGGCATAAGCTATCGGAAAATCACAGCTTCTAGTCTCCAGACTATTGAAGCAAGTAAACAGTACAAAAAAAGTTTTTTAAAATATTAAAAAATAAAAAATATAAAAGCTCAAATCATCCCCATTCAAAATTAAAATAATTAAAAAAAACAAAAGCACATATTTGGTATCGCAGCTTTTAGAGTAGCCCGATCTATCAATACATAAAAAGAATTAATCCAATCAGTAAACAGTGTAACGAGAAAAAAAAATAACTCCAGAATTATGATTTTATTGGTTGCTGCAGCATTGCAATACAAATGCAATAACGAGCGATCAAAAGATTGTATATACATCAATATGGTAACAATAGAAACATCAGATCACAAAAGTAAGTCCTCACCCAGCCCCAAGTCCCAAAAAATGAAGACGCTACTCGTCTCAGAAAACGGCGACATTTTTCTTTTTCACCACGTGAATAAAAAAGACATGTTTGGTATGTACGAACTCGTAATGATCTGGAATACCACTATGGCAGGTCAGTTTTAACATTTAGTGAACCTTTTAAAAAATAAAAAACAATTATGGAATTGCACTTTTTTTGCAATTTCATCGTACTTTGAATTTATTTCTTGCTTTCCAGCACACGATAAGGTAAAATCAATGGTGCAGTAACGGACTTGTGCTAACATAAATAATGCATGCACAGTATATGCTAATAAACTGCGCTTGAAAAAACGAATTATGACAATCCATCTACAAGAGCCCTTTTAATTCCTTTACATGTAGATAGAGAAGAGCCATTGTTACGTGCATCAAAAAAATGCATTAATGAAATAATAACTATCTTCTTTTACAAGCACAATCTGTCTTGTTTATTTGTTGATTTCCTGCATTATGATTATATAGCGTTTTTTTCTGGGCTTTTAATTACTGAACGTTTAGCTTTGTCTTTGTGCTAAGATGCTTCGAATGTAGAGGTGTTCTTAGTCTTAATTGTTTCCCACTGTTATTATTGAAATGGCTTCATGATTACGGAATCTGGGTTATTGTCATCTCTCGAAGCCGCTCGCTATTAGTTGGAGTTCGAAAAGAAGAAGCTAATAATAGGTAGAGAACAAATGGCTGTAATTATTAAATGGTAACAACAGGGAACGTTTCAGACAATGATGGCTTTTCAAATTATTTAATGCGGGTTTAGAATAGTTAAATTCTCTAAAATATTTGCACGGTATTTGTTCCTCCTCCATGAAAGAACAAAGACTGTCACACAAAATATGTAATATTCATCATTAGAATTAACATTTCAAACCAAAGATGGGTTCTCAGGGCCACCCTGATCTGATACAGGTGGAGATTAATTTTTGAGTCTTAAAGGAAGCCTGCTAGTACGGGCACTCAGTAAATCCTTGGCGTGGCCCAAAAGTTCGTGCACCTTCACACATACTTTTTTCCCATCTATATCAGCCCTTCTCTTAAAGAACTAGATGCAAGGCAAGCAGTTGGGATGGTTCATTGATCTGTTTGGCCACACCAAAGTTTCACTGAGCACCACTTCTTGGTTTGAACAGTCATCGAGTGCCGTCACGGTCCACTTGCTATCAATAGGGACCCCTATGTAGAGGTGCTGATTTTTACTGAAAGGACTCTGATAGTTGTGGTCCTTATGATTGAAAAACATTTTGTGCATTTGCACTCAACCGTACAGACGTTCATCTATGCCAGATTATAGATACGTCAGTAAAGGCAATCTGTCAGAAGGATCAACCCTTCTAAGTAGTCTATATGGATATGCAGGTCATAGGAAGCTGAATAAACTGATTTTTAAAATTTTATTTGTTTATTTAATTTACTCTTATATAGGGTCATTAATGCCACAGCACTTTACATATATTATCATTAGTGATGGGCGAGCACTAAAATGCTCGGGTGCTCATTGCTCGGTTCGAGCAAATTGGAATACTCGAGTACTCGGCCAGAACAAGGAGCCCAATGTAAGTCTATGGGAGACCCATAGAGACAGGCTTTTTTCTGTGTGGTCGCTGCAAGGCCTGTGCTAATTGTGTTAAGGCTAGGATGTTTACTAATTTTGATGGCTCTAAGAGCTTTGACATTAGAAAATTCATCACCTGCTCAACGAAATGGGTTATCTACCAGTCTACGTGCCCATGTGGTAAGGCCTATATAGGCCTTACCACTAGAGAATTGAAAATCCATGTTCGAGAACACCATCGAGATATTGCCAAAGCAAAAACGATAGAGGATATTTCAACCCTGAAAACCATCCCCCGACACTACAAGAAATTCCATGACTGTGATCCATACCTCATGAAAGTGAAAGGCATTGATGTAGTCACTTTGGGACCAAGAGGGGGCGACCTGGGTAAGGTTCCTGCTCAGGTCGAAAGCAGATGGATTTATAGACTGGGCACTTTGGCCCCGCAAGGTCTAAATGAAAATCTAGGATTTAGTGCCTTTTTGTAATTGAAGTTAGGTATAGGTCTGGGAGTGTACAAAATTCGGAATATAACATATACTTTCTTTATTTGGTTGTTACATCGGTTGTAGTCTTAGACGGTGGGTTTTTCCATAGTTTGTTTTAGTTGTTTATTTAGGTCAAATTTTAATCATTGTTTGTTTATTTAGGTTTTGCTTCGGTCATATGTGTGGACAGCATCAATTCCGGGTTATGTACTTCAAGCTGCCATTCAGTCATTATATGGAAAATCCCGGTTAGCCGACAACATCTGGGCAAAGGTTCTTACCACCAGTGGAGATATCACTTCTTGTATCCAGAATATTCCTGATTATGATCGTCCAGAAAATACGGACCGAGCCAAGTATTTTCTATGTATATTCGATTAGGGGACTTGCTCTTATGGACATTCATCCATGGTATGAAGATTTTAACAAGTGGATAACATTCGGACAAGAAATTTTATCCGTAGTGGAGATACGATTTCGTATATCCAGGACATTATATTATTTATTTATTTATTTATTTTTTTTTGTAGCATAGAGCTTGTGTGTTGTAATTTTATAGCTATCTGTTTTGAGGATTAGTCTCTTTATGATTGGGGGACATGGATCCAAATATCTTTGGCATTAGTAAATAATTGAGAAGGCCGGGTAACATGAACCCAACCAAATGGGATGAGTAACTTTCATTAGCATGCAGACTGAATAATGTATGTTGTCTAAAGTATGTTTCAATTATGTGATTGTTAGCATTATGCTATATATGCCATGTATGAATATACTGGGTAATCCATTGTATTCGATTGAAATCGATTTTGATGTGGGGAGGCGGAGTTATGTTTAGCCATGTTTGGCAGATTTTGATTTTGTATGGTGTTTATTGCACATTTTTATTAAATACACCTTTTTCACTTTAAAGTTCACAGGTTTATGTTTCACTATCATTACAATCAATAGTAATGTAATTATATAACCAACATAGTTTTTGACGGACACATCTGGTTGGATCTGATGATGATTGACGGTAGCGTAGTTTGCCTCCTATCTGCAGGGGGGGGGAACGTCGTCCTCGATCTCATCTCAGTGAATTATGCCATGAATGGAGTCTGTAGTATTAAAGTTCACGTATATGGGAGCCGATCACACTTATGAGAAAATCTAGATTTGCACTCGGCTCTTCCATACAATTGGTTTATTATATTTACCTTATACATTTCACTTTTCTTTAATTTTTCACTTCACTTCTTATTAGGTATTATTGCTGGGTTTCTTTTATTTGGCACAACGTTAACATATAACATTAACACATAATTGCAATATGCACTACTCTAATATGAGCGATATTGATATTTACTCGTTGCGGCACAATCACTGTTTTGTATCGTCACTTCCGGGTCTATCCGTCACGGTATGTATTGAGAAGAGTGTATTCTGGTCTCCATGGCTGCGTAGTAGTCCGGCTGTGGGGAGGTGTATGAATGACGTAGTATGGGCTCCGCCTGCCTTATCTGGCACGCCATGTATTTAGATAAGTGTATCTTGGTCTCCATGGCTGCGTCTTTGTCTGGTTGTGGGGCGTTGTATAAATGAGGTGAGAAGGGTTCCGCCTCCTATTTGGTTGGTATAATGGATCCGGGGATGCATTATATGCTTTGTACTATACAACAAACAAACAAAAAAAGTGTTATGTCCTGAGATTTTATGATTATCATGTTATGTGGCAGAGGTCAGGATTTTAGGGCAGCTGGTACAGATCGAAATGAGTGGGCGGACACCATATGACATGTATACCCGAGTATTTTTACCGCGATCCCCCCGGGGGTCCTTTTAAGGTCTAAAAACGTCTGAAAATGATGGAAACAGTGCTCAAATGACACAGGGACCTCATGGGGATCGCCCCTGGAAGCATTCCTGACTCCTAGTTCACAGCCTTAATCATTTTTTTTCGAGATTCATGCCATTTTTCCCGATGCTACAAAAAACAATTGAAAACTAAACCAAAACGGGCTTTGCTTGGAAATATGTTAGGTCCATCCTTTGCAGGTTAATGAGTTGCCTGTTAGGCCAAATATTTCACCCCAGACCAAAATGTCTTCTCCCACTTAGGCTTAGTTCAGATGCTGCATTTTGGAAGCGTTTTTCAACTTTAACATTGCTTTCAACCACTACAAATGCATTCACTGGGAAATGTCATTGTAACATTTAACACCCCTAGCTGGCCATGTGGTGTTTGACACATAAGCAGACCCATCTTGTTTCATGTCCGAAGGAGGGACTCTTAAAGTCACAGAGCCTATTTTTACTGGTGCATCATGTGGCATTAATCTTTTTAAAGGGCCATTATGAAACAGTGGGTCTCCTAAGCTGTTGTAGCCTATGCTGTGAGTGGATGGGCTGCCAAAAATTATGACACACCACAATACCCCTTTCATAAGATGTCCAGGAGGGCCTCCTGAAAAAATGTTGCATTGAATGCAAGGCCTGCCCTGCTACCAATTCATATGCCCCCCCCCCCCCTTACGCCTTGGAACCCACATACTATATGGGCCCATGAGAATCCACTTCACAATTTGCATTTTGTGCTCCATACTCCTTTGTTTTATACATTGGCAGGAAGGCGAGCCCTGCTGCATAGTCATATGCACCCCATTAGGCCTTGGAACCCACATACTGGATGGGCCCATGAAAATCCACTCCACAATATGCATTTTGTGCTCCATACTCCTTTGTTTTATACATTGGCAGGAATGCGAGCCCTGCTGCATAGTCATATGCACCACATTAGGCCTTGGAACCCACATACTGGATGGGTCCATGAAAATCCACTTCACAATATGCATTTTGTGCTCCATACTCCTTTGTTTTATGCATTGGCAGGAAGGCGAGCCCTGCTGCATTGTCATGTGCACCCCATTAGGCCTTGGAACCCACATACTGGATGGGCCCAGGAAAATCCACTTCACAATATGCATTTTGTGCTCCATACTCCTTTGTTTTATACATTGGCAGGAAGGTGAGCCCTGCGACATAGTCAGTCATATGCACCCCATTAGGCCTTGGAACCCACATACTGGATGGGTCCATGAAAATCCACTTCACAATATGCATTATGCATTTTGAGCTCCATACTCCTTTGTTTTATGCATTGGCAGGAAGGCGAGCCCTGCTGCATTGTCATGTGAACCCCATTAGGCCTTGGAACCCACATACTGGATGGGCCCATGAAAATCCACTTCATAATATGCATTTTGTGCTCCATACTCCTTTGTTTTATACATTGGCAGGAAGGCGAGCCCTGGGGCATAGTCAGTCATATGCACCCCCTTACGCCTTGGAACCCACATACTATAT
The DNA here is from genome assembly GCF_051348905.1 of Ranitomeya variabilis. Classification (NCBI taxonomy): domain Eukaryota; kingdom Metazoa; phylum Chordata; class Amphibia; order Anura; family Dendrobatidae; genus Ranitomeya; species Ranitomeya variabilis. Next base: position 634,146,119 of record NC_135236.1, read on the forward strand.
GGGCCCATGAGAATCCACTTCACAATTTGCATTTTGTGCTCCATACTCCTTTGTTTTATACATTGGCAGGAAGGCGAGCCCTGCTGCATAGTCATATGCACCCCATTAGGCCTTGGAACCCACATACTGGATGGGCCCATGAAAATCCACTCCACAATATGCATTTTGTGCTCCATACTCCTTTGTTTTATACATTGGCAGGAATGCGAGCCCTGCTGCATAGTCATATGCACCACATTAGGCCTTGGAACCCACATACTGGATGGGTCCATGAAAATCCACTTCACAATATGCATTTTGTGCTCCATACTCCTTTGTTTTATGCATTTGCAGGAAGGCGAGCCCTGCTGCATTGTCATGTGCACCCCATTAGGCCTTGGAACCCACATACTGGATGGGCCCAGGAAAATCCACTTCACAATATGCATTTTGTGCTCCATACTCCTTTGTTTTATACATTGGCAGGAAGGTGAGCCCTGCGACATAGTCAGTCATATGCACCCCATTAGGCCTTGGAACCCACATACTGGATGGGTCCATGAAAATCCACTTCACAATATGCATTATGCATTTTGAGCTCCATACTCCTTTGTTTTATGCATTGGCAGGAAGGTGAGCCCTGCTGCATTGTCATGTGAACCCCATTAGGCCTTGGAACCCACATACTGGATGGGCCCATGAAAATCCACTTCATAATATGCATTTTGTGCTCCATACTCCTTTGTTTTATACATTGGCAGGAAGGCGAGCCCTGGGGCATAGTCAGTCATATGCACCCCATTAGGCCTTGGAATCCACATAATGGATGGGCCCATTAAAATCCACTTCACAATATGCATTTTGTACTCCCGTACTCCTTTGTGTTACACATTGGCAGCAAGGCCAGCCCTGCTGCATAGTCAGTCATATTCACCCCATTAGGCCTTGGAACCCACATACTGGATGGGCCCATGCAAATCCACTTCACAATATGCATTTTGTGCTCCACACTCCTTTGTTTTATACATTGGCAGGAAGGCGAGCCCTGCTGCATAGTCAGTCATATGCACCCCATTAGGTCTTGGAATAGTATGATTGAATAGTGTGAGTGCGTACACTTTTGTATGTGTTAACATACACAGGTTAATAAGTACATATAAGGATTAAATAAATATTGTGATTACGTATATATGAAGACTAACTACATACAGTATACTTAGATCATCACCAAGAGGCTTTGGAATATCAGAGAAGCAACACCAAGACAGAGAACCCCTGGGAGATTACCTACACTGCATGGGCATCCCCAATTATGCAGGTATCAGCACACTGTACATGTATAGGTACCCCAGTTTTTGCATCTGTCTTAGTCATGTTTCTCTGGTCTTATAAAGTGAATAACACTATGTAGTAACTCTAGTTTCACCCACACCTTCAAGTGGCCACTTTTCAAGGTTGGATGAAACTGAGATATCATGGAGTCATCAGACATGGGGCCATAAACCCCTGGAAAATAAAAGCCACAAGGATTTAGATCAAACCACTACCGGCATAGTTTCAGTAAATTTTAATGTTTTACAATGACAAACCGCAAACATATAAAGGCTTAGAACTGTTTGTGAAGTGAATAAACAAACATTTATCAAGATTGTGTCACTATGAGCATTGTCTGTCACATATCTAAATGTTTTACAAGAAATGTAGCTATGTGATTGTCTGAATGCATTCGTTATACAGTATTTCAATCTTGTTTACAAATCGCCATTTGTATATTCTCCATTTGTACAGATGAGGCAGATAAAGTTAAGGCTCGCAAGGAGAGAAACTAGTGGACACAGCTATATTTTTAATGAACTACTGCAGCAAAGTAACAGCATTGCTTTATCAAATTTATATGAAGTGTATTGTATCCAATGTTAGCAACCAGGCAACGCAAAAAGGAGCTTTTCAAGTGAGCTCTTTAAGGTACACAAATGTTATGAAGTGTTTGCCAACAAGGATGTGGTTTCACCAATGTGGGATACCTTTTTGAAAAAATAGACTAGTGCCATCACAGCCCCCCTTGACCAAACCCTGGTGATCTAGTGGCAGTTAAACAAGAGACATTGCAAGAGACAGAGTTAAGAAGTAGGCCCAATGGAATGCCATGCCCAATACCCCAATGTGATGTCCTTTTTGGACTGATAAAAATAGTGCCATCACAGCCCTCTAGCCCTACATGCACTGTAAAGACGACATTCACCATGGTGATCTACTGGCAGAAACAGGACAGATTGCAGGAGACCGAGTTAAGAAATAGATCCAATGGAATGCCATGCCCAAGTCCCCAATGTGGTGTCCTTTTTGGACTGATTAAAATAGTGCCATTACAGCCTCTTTGGCCAAAATGCACTGTACAGAGCACGTTGACCCTGGTGATGTAGTGGCAGGTACAGGACAGATTGCAGGAGACCGAGTTAGGAAGTGGGCCCAAAGTAATGTCATGCCCAATTCCCCATGCATGTCAGACTGCTAACAGGCAAGACTTCCGTGTCCTCACCAACAGGACGACTGACCATGCTGTCCTCCTCCTCCTCATCCTCCTCCTCCCTGTCCTCAAGCCATCTCCGCTGAACAGAAGCTAATACAGATGTGTTTGTAGTACCGTCAATAGCGCATGAAAGTAGCTGTTGTTTTTCCTCCTCCTAATTGCCTACCAATCCACGTTGAGAAGACATGAGGCTGGGCTGAGTGTAATCCGCCTGTATGTTTCCTTGCTCCATGTCCTCGTGCTCCGCCTGCAATGCATCCTCTTCGATTGTGAGCAGAGAGGTTTTCAGAATGCTGAGAAGCGGGATGGTGACGCAAATTATGGCGTCATGGCTGCTCACCATCTTGGTGCAGTCCTCAAAGTTTTGGAGGATATAACATAGGTCTGACATCAATGTCCACTCCTGAGGTCTTATTTGTGGAGTCTATGAACATAAGGATGAATGATCTCAGGGAGATCAAAACATCCAACACCGCAGAGAAACCATCACGTGTTTCTCAACGCAGTGATCCAGAACACTGCCCCCATCCCATATGGAAAATATGCAAATGCATGTAGAAAAGCTGCGGAGACACCATCAGGTGTTTCTCAATGCAAGCAATGAATAGCCAGGTCTTTCACCGGGAAGTAACAACCATGGGAAGGGCAGCATCCAATACAGGAAAACCACCTATGCCAAGCATGGTATCCATCCACAGACAGCTGTTTCGGGGTATTTGCCCCTCATCAGTGTGGAGGAGGAAACTGGCTATTAGGAGCAGTGCCTAGTGAAAAGGCTATGAACATAAGGATGAATGACCTCGGGGAGATCAAAACATCCAACACCGCGGAGACACCATCACGTGTTTCTCAATGCAGTGATCCAGAACACTGCCCCCATCCCTTATGGGAAATATGCAAATGCAAATGCTCCTAATAGTCAGTTTCCTACTTTACTCTGATGGGGGGCAAATACCCCCAAACAGCTGTCTGTGGATGGATACCATGTTTTGGCATAGGTGGTTTTCCTTTATTGGATGCTGCCCTTCCCGTGGTTGTTCCTTCCCTGTGAAAGACCTGGCTATTCATTGCTTGCATTGAGAAACACCTGATGGTGTCTCCGCAGCTTTTCTACATGCATTTGCATATTTCCCATAAGGGATGGGGGCAGTGTTCTGGATCACTGCGTTGAGAAACACGTGATGGTGTCTCCGCGGCGTTGGATGTTTTGATCTCCCCGGGGTCATTCATCCTTATGTTAATAGCCTTTTCACTAGGCACTGCTCCTAATAGCCAGTTTCCTACTCCACACTGATGAGGGGCAAATACCCCAAAACAGCTGTCTGTGGATGGATACCATGTTTTGGCATAGGTGGTTTTCCTTTATTGGATGCTGCCCTTCCCGTGGTTGTTCCTTCCCTGTGAAAGACCTGGCTATTCATTGCTTGCGTTGAGAAACATGTGATGGTTTCTCCGGAGCTTTTCTACATGCATTTGCATATTTCCCATAAGGGTTGGGGGCAGTGTTCTGGATCACTGCGTTGAGAAACATGTGATGGTGTCTCTGCGGTGTTGGATGTTTTGATCTCCCCGAGGTCATTCATCCTTATGTTCATAGCCTTTTCACTAGGCACTGCTCCTAATAGCCAGTTTCCTGTTGTGAATTCTGCTCTTGGACTCCCTCCGGTGGTTGTTGGTGGTAGTGCAGTTGTCTTGGGGGTTGTAATCCTGGGCAGGTGTTTCTGCTGATTTTAGCTCTATTAGGTATTTAGGTGTGCAGGATCCATGAGTCCTCGCCAGTTGTCCATTGTACTTGGAGGGATTGCATCTCTCTCTGGCTCCTCATGCCCTGCTGCCAATTCAGCTAAGATAAGTGTCTGTTTTTTTGTCTCTGTGCACACATGCAGTGTGCTTTGCAATTCAGTGCAATTTTTTTTTTTTTTTTCCAGCTTAGACTTTGTTTGGATTTTTCAGTCATGCTGGATTCTCAGGAGATGCAGATATACTTTATATGTCTTTAGTTAGATGTAGTATATTTGTATTATCTGCTGTGGATATTTTTAGGATTTTAATACTGACCGCTTAGAATTCTGTCCTATCCTTTTCTGTTTAGCTAGAAGTGCCTCTTTTGCTAAATCCTGTTTTTCTGCCTGCTTGTGTTTTTCCTCTTATACTCACAGTCAATATTTGTGGGGGGCTGCCTATCCTCTGGGGTTCTGCTCTGAGGAAAGATAGAATTCCCATTTCCCTCTATAGGGGTATTTAGTCCTCCGGCTGTGTCGAGGTGTCTAGGACGTGTTAGGTACATCCCACGGCTACTTCTAGTTGCGGTGTTAGTTTAGGGTTTGCGGTCAGTATAGGTACCACCTACTCCTGAGAAAGTCTCTCATGCGGCTCCAAGGTCACCGGATCATAACAGTACAACTGGCCAACAATGAGTTAAATGCATCTCAGAAGAAGGGAAGAAAGAGCCTTTTTTTTTTTCTGTAGCCTGCTTTGTCTTTTCTTCCCTCTTTTCCTCTGGGTGACTGAGGAGTTTTGTGCTAGCATGGATGTTCAGGGATTAGTTTCTCGTATAGACCAGCTTGCTGCTAGGGTACAGGGTATTTCTGATTATATTGTTCAGACTCCGCATTTAGAGCCTAGGATTCCTACTCCTGATTTGTTTTTTGGGGACAGGTCCAAATTTTTGAGTTTTAAAAACAATTGTAAACTGTTTTTTGCTCTGAAGCCTCGTTCCTCTGGTGATCCCATTCAGCAGGTTAAAATTGTCATCTCCCTGCTGCGTGGCGACCCTCAGGATTGGGCATTTTCCCTGGAATCTGGGAATCCGGCCTTGCATAATGTAGATGCCTTTTTTCAGGCTCTAGGATTATTATATGATGAACCAAATTCTGTGGATCAAGCGGAGAAGACCTTGTTGGCCTTGGCTCAGGGTCAAGAAGCGGCAGAATTATATTGTCAGAAATTTAGAAAATGGTCTGTGCTGACTAAATGGAATGAGGATGCTTTGGCGGCAATTTTCAGAAAGGGTCTTTCTGAATCTGTTAAAGATGTTATGGTGGGGTTTCCCACGCCTGTTGGTCTGAGTGATTCTATGTCTCTGGCCATTCATATTTATCGGCGCTTGCGGGAGCGCAGAACTGTGCACGCTTAGGCGTTGTCCTCAGAGCAGATGCCTGAGCCTATGCAGTGTGATAGGATTCTGTCTAGAACGGAACAACAAGGATTCAGATGTCAGAATAGGTTGTGTTTTTATTGTGGCCATGCTTCTCATGTCATTTCAGTCTGCCCAAAGCGTACAAAGAGAATCGCTAGTTCAGTTACCATTGGAACTGTACAACCTAAATTTCTGTTATCTGTGACCTTGATCTGCTCATTGTCATCATTTTCTGTCATGGCGTTTGTGGATTCGGGCGCCGCTTTGAACTTAATGGACTTTGAATTTGCCAGGCATTGTGGTTTCCCCTTGCAGTCTTTGCAGAACCCTATTCCTTTAAGGGGCATTGATGCTACACCTTTGGCTAAAAATAAACCCCAGTTTTGGACACAGGTGACCATGTGCATGGCGCCAGCCCATCAGGAAGATTGTCGTTTTCTGGTGTTGCATAATTTGCATGATGCTATTGTGCTGGGTTTTCCATGGTTGCAGATACATAATCCTGTGTTGGATTGGAAGTCTATGTCTGTGACTAGTTGGGGTTGTCAGGGGGTTCATAATGATGTTCCTGTGATGTCAATCTCCTCTTCCTCCTCTTCTGAAGTTCCAGCGTTTTTGTCTGATTTTCAGGATGTATTCGATGAGCCCAAGTCCAGTTCCCTTCCACCGCATAGGGACTGTGATTGTGCTATTGACTTGATTCCAGGCTGTAAGTTTCCTAAGGGCCGACTTTTCAACCTGTCTGTGCCGGAACATACCGCCATGCAGAGTTATGTTAAGGAGTCTTTGGAGAAAGGGCATATTCAGCCATCTTCTTCACCGTTGGGAGCGGGATTTTTTTTGTTGCTAAGAAGTATGGCTCCTTGAGACCCTGTATTGATTATTGCCTCTTGAATAAGATCACGGTCAAGTTTCAATACCCTTTACCTTTGCTTTCCGATTTGTTTGCTAGGATTAAGGGGGCTAGTTGGTTTACTAAAATTGACCTTCGGGGGGCATATAATCTTGTTCGTATTAAGCAGGGTGATGAATGGAAAACTGCGTTTAATACGCCCGAAGGCCATTTTGAATACCTTGTGATGCCATTCGGGCTCTCTAATGCTCCATCTGTTTTTCAGTCCTTCATGCATGATATCTTCCGGGATTATCTTGATAAATTCATGATTGTATATTTGGATGACATCTTAATTTTTTCCGATGATTGGGAGTCTCATGTGAAACAGGTCAGGATGGTATTTCAGATCCTTCGTGATAATGCTTTGTTTGTGAAGGGGTCTAAGTGTCTCTTTGGAGTGCAGAAGGTTTCTTTTTTGGGCTTCATTTTTTCTCCTTCATCTATAGAGATGGATCCTGTTAAGGTTCAGGCCATTCATGATTGGATTCAGCCCACATCTGTGAAGATCGTTCAGAAATTTTTGGGCTTTGCTAATTTTTATCGCTGTTTCATTGCTAACTTCTCCAGTGTGGTTAAACCCCTGACCGATTTGACGAAGAAAGGCGCTGATGTAACGAATTGGTCCCCTGTGGCTGTCTCTGCCTTTCAGGAGCTTAAACGCCGATTTACTTCTGCCCCGGTGTTGCGTCAGCCAGATGTTTCTCTTCCGTTTCAGGTTGAGGTTGACGCTTCTGAGATTGGGGCAGGGGCCGTTTTGTCTCAAAGGAATTTTGATGGTTCCTTGATGAAACCGTGTGCCTTCTTTTCCCGTAAGTTTTCGCCTGCTGAACGCAATTATGATGTCGGCAATCGGGAGTTGTTGGCTTTGCAGTGGGCATTTGAGGAGTGGCGACATTGGCTTGAGGGAGCCAAGCACCGTATTGTGGTCTTGACCGATCATAAAAATCTGATTTACCTCGAATCTGCCAAACGGCTGAATCCTAGACAGGCTCGATGGTCCCTGTTTTTCTCCCGTTTTGATTTTGTGGTCTCGTATCTTCCGGGTTCTAAGAATGTTAAGGCTGATGCCCTCTCTAGGACTTTTTTGCCTGATTCTCCTGAGGTATTGGAGCCGGTCGGCATTCTGAAGGAAGGGGTGGTCCTTTCTGCCATTTCCCCTGATTTGCGATGGGTTCTGCAGGAATTTCAGGCTGACAAACCTGACCGCTGTCCAGTGGGGAAACTGTTTGTTCCTGATAGATGGACTAGTAGAGTGATTTCTGAGGTTCATTGTTCTGTGTTGGCTGGCCATCCTGGTATTTTTGGTACCAGAGATTTGGTTGGTAGGTCCTTTTGGTGGCCTTCTTTGTGGCGTGATGTGCGTTCTTTTGTGCAGTCCTGTGGGACTTGTGCGTGGGCCAAGCCTTGTTGTTCCTGTGCTAGTGGGTTGTTTTTGCCTTTGCCGGTCCCTGAGAGGCCCTGGACGCATATTTCAGATCTTCAGATTTTATTTCAGATCTTCCGGTTTCCCAGAGGATGTCGGTTATCTGGGTGGTTTGTGACCAGTTTTCTAAGATGGTTCATTTGGTGCCTTTGCCTAAATTGCCTTCCACTTCTGATTTGGTTCCGTTGTTTTTTCAGCATGTGGTTCGTTTGCATGGTATTCCGGAGAATATTGTGTCCGACAGAGGTTCCCAGTTTGTTTCTAGGTTTTGGCGGGCCTTTTGTGCTAGGCTGGGCATTGATTTGTCTTTTTCTTCCGCATTTCATCCTCAGACAAATGGCCAGACCGAGCGAACTAATCAGACTTTGGAAACTTATTTGAGATGCTTTGTGTCTGCTGATCAGGATGATTGGGTGGCTTTCTTGCCATTGGCTGAGTTTGCCCTTAATAATCGGGCTAGTTCGGCTATCTTGATTTCGCCCTTCTTTTGTAATTTTGGTTTTCATCCTCGTTTTTCTTCGGGGCAAGTTGAACCTTCTGATTGTCCTGGTGTGGATTCTGTGGTTGACAGGTTGCAGCGGATTTGGGCTCATGTGGTGGACAATTTGGTGTTGTCTCAGGAGGAGGCTCAGCGTTTTGCTAACCGTCGTCGGTGTTTTGGTTCCCGGCTTCAGGTTGGGGATTTGGTCTGGTTGTCTTCCCGTCATGTTCCTATGAAGGTTTCTTCCCCTAAGTTTAAGCCTCGGTTTATTGGTCCTTATAGGATTTCTGAGATTATCAATACTGTGTCCTTTCGTTTGGCCCTTCCGGCCTCTTTTGCCATCCATAATGTTTTCCATAGATCTTTATTACGGAAATATGTGGTGCCCGTTGTTCCCTCGGTTGATCCTCCTGCTCCTGTGTTGGTTGATGGGGAGTTGGATTATGTGGTTGAGAAGATTTTGGATTCTCGCTTTTCGAGGCAGAGGCTTCAGTACCTTGTCAAATGGAAGGGTTATGGCCAGGAGGATAATTCTTGGGTTTTTGCCTCTGATGTCCATGCTGCTGATTTGGTCCGTGCCTTTCATCTGGCTCGTCCTGATCGGCCTGGGGGCTCTGGTGAGGGTTCGGTGACCCCTATTCAAGGGGGGGGTACTGTTGTGAATTCTGCTCTTGGGCTCCCTCTGGTGGTTGTTGGTGGTAGTGCAGTTGTCTTGGGGTTGTAATCCTGAGCAGGTGTTTCTGCTGATTTCAACTCTATTAGGTATTTAGGTGTGCAGGATCCATGAGTCCTCGCCAGTTGTCCATTGTACTTGGAGGGATTGCATCTCTCTCTGGCTCCTCATGCCCTGCTGCCAATTCAGCTAAGATAAGTGTCTGGTTTTTTGCAGTGTGCTTTGCAATTTAGTGCACTTCATTGTGTTTTTGTCCAGCTTAGACTTTGTTTGGATTTTTCAGTCATGCTGGATTCTCAGGAGATGCAGATATACTTTCTATGTCTTTAGTTAGATGTAGTATATTTGTATTATCTGCTGTGGATATTTTTAGGATTTTAATACTGACCGCTTAGAATTCTGTCCTATCCTTTTCTGTTTAGCTAGAAGTGCCTCTTTTGCTAAATCCTGTTTATCTGCCTGCGTGTGTTTTTCCTCTTATACTCACAGTCAATATTTGTGCCTATCCTCTAGGGTTCTGCTCTGAGGCAAGATATAATTCCCATTTCCATCTATAGGGGTATTTAGACCTCCGGCTGTGTCGAGGTGTCTAGGACGTGTTAGGTACATCCCACGGCTACTTCTAGTTGCGGTGTTAGTTTAGGGTTTGCGGTCAGTATAGGTACCACCTACTCCTGAGAAAGTCTCTCATGCGGCTCCAAGGTCACCAGATCATAACAGTTTCCTCCTCCACACTGATGAGGGGCAAATACCCAAAACAGCTGTCTGTGGATGGATACCATGTTTTGGCATAGGTGGTTTTCCTTTATTGGATGCTGCCCTTCCCGTGGATGTTCCTTCCCGGTGAAAGACCTGGCTGTTCATTGCTAGTGTTGAGTGATACCTTCCGATATTCAAAAGTATCTTGTAACTTGTATTGGTATCGGGTATCGGTATCGGCAATTGCCGGTATCGGCCGATCCAATCCGATACCGATACCCGATACCAATACAAGTCAATGGGACACAAATATCGGAAGGTATCCTGGATGGTTCCCAGGGTCTGAAGGAGAGAAAACTCTCCTTCAGGCCCTGGGATCCATATTCATGTAAAAAATAAAGAATAAAAATAAAAAATATGGATATACTCACCTGTCCGGCGGACCCTGGACCTTAGCGATGCAACCGGCAGCATCCGTTCCTAAGAATGCAGAGTGAAGGACCTTCGATGACATCGCGGCTTGTGATTGGTCGCGTGACCGCTCATGTGACCGCTCACGCGACCAATCACAAGACGTGACGTCATCGCAGGTCCTACACTCACTGCATTCTTAGGAACGGAGGCTGCCGGTTACATCGCTAAGGTCCAGGGTCCGCCGGAGGGGTGAGTGTATCCATATTTTTTATTTTTATTCTTTATTTTTTACATGAATATGGATCCCAGGGCCTGAAGGAGAGTCTCCTCTCCTCCAGACCCTGGGAACCATACACTGGGAACTTCGGGATTCCGATACAGCAAATATCGGCCGATACCCGATACTTGCGGTATCGGAATGCTCAACTCTATTCATTGCTTGCGTTGAGAAACACGTGATGGTGTCTCCGCAGCTTTTCTTTTGTGTGGAATCTGACCTGAAATTCGACGGCCTTGTTGATGTTGGTAGTCAATAACTGCCCTCTTCTGCTCACAAATCCTTTCCAACATATGCAGTGTAGAGTTCCAGCACTGGGAGACATCACACAACAGTTGGTGAGCTGGAAGCTGAAAACACTGCTGGAGCACGGCAAGGGCGGCTGTAGCTGACTTTCTAAAATGGGCAGACAGATGGCGTACTTTCACTAGCACATCCATCAGCTCTGGGTAGCTTTTCAGAAAATGTTGAATCACGAGGTTAAACACATGGGCTAAGCAAGGTACATGTGTGAGCTCACCATGCCTCAGAGCCACCACTAGGTTACGGCCATTGTCACACACAACCATGCCTGGCTGTAGGTTCAGCAGTGTCATCCAAACATCTGACTGCTCTTTCAGCGCTGTCCACAACTCTTCTGCATTGTGCGGTTTGTCACCTAGGCAGATTAGCTTCAGCACAGCCTGTTGCCACTTGGCTGAGGCAGTGCTACAGTGCTTCCAGCTTCTGACTGATGTGTTGATTCCAGAGATGGAGAATAAAGAGGAGGAAGAGGTGGTGCAGGGACTGTAGACTGTGGGGGGCAACCCTGATTGATGTAGGGCCAGCAATTCTCGGCATGGGGAGGATGTGTTCCATCCCAAAGTCTGACTGGGTCCCGGCTTCCACTATGTTAACCCAGTGTGCCATCATTGAGATGTACCATCCCTGCCCACAGGCACTTGTCCACATGTTCATGGTTAGGTGGATTTTCCCGGTTACAGCATTGTTGAGGGCACGGGTAATGTTGTGGGACACATGCTGGTGTAATGGAAGTACGGTGCACCAAGAGAAATAGTGTCGACTGGGGACTGAGTACCTTGGGATGGCTGCAGCCATCAGATTGTGGAAAACTTCCGTCTATGCAAGCCTAAAATGCAGCATTTCTAGTGCAAGCAGAAGAGAAATATTAGAATTGACGACTGTGGCCTGTGGGGCATTGGCTGGGTATTTCCGCTTGCATTCCAAAGACTTGGTTATAGACAACTGAACGCTGTGCTGGGACAAGGACGTGGATGCGCTTGCTGATGGTGCTGCTTGACTGTGGGCCACAACAGGTGCAGGGCTAGAGGCATCTTCACGTGCCCGGTGTACTGGGGATTGGCTTGTACATAAAACAGTGGAAGAAGCAGTGGTGTGACCAGCAGGCAGTGGTCCTGGATGCTGGGGTTCGGCCCACAAAGTCGGGTGCTTTGCTTGCATGTGCCAGATCATGCTGGTGGTGGACAGGTTGGTTGTTTTGCTACCCCTGCTGATGCGCACATGGCAGGTGCTGCAAATGGACTGTTTTGTGTTGTCGGCAGAGTCTTTAAAAAATAACCAGACTCGGGAATATCTAACAGTTGGAATGGCAACTTCCCTCATGTTGGTGTTACTGGGAACGGATGCATGCCTTCTGACTGTGGACACCACACTGCTTCTTCCTGCCTGTTGGGGTGATATGACTACTTCCCTATTTGTGCTGCTGTCCTCGCTATGTATGTCCTCCTGCCAGGTTGGGTCAGTCACTATGTCATCCACCACCTCTTCTTCCACATTCGCACCCTGTTCCTCCTCCTGACTTTCTGGCAATTGTGTCTCATCATCGTCCACCTCTTGTGACACATTCCCACCATTGCCTTCATGTGACCGGGGCTGGTCAAAGCTTTGGGCAGCTCTCCATGTGATCTCATCTTTCCCCACTTAAAGTTGACTGGCAGAGATTTCTGAATCTTGAAATGGAAAACTGAGCAGCTCTTCAGAGTGTCCCAGTGTGGGATCAGTTGCCTCAGGGCACTCAGCATAGTGGGACGAAGGAGGATCAGGGTGAGGAATATCCTGGCCACACTTATGGCTACTCTGACTTGACCTTGTGGAAGACAAGGCGTTGGTGGTGGCTAAGTGACTGGAAGCATTATCCGAAATTCAACCAACAACCGTTTCACACTGCTCTGGCTTCAATAGTGGTGTGCTGCGGTCCCCTAGAAACTGGGACAGGAAGGTGGAGGGAGAACATGTGGGTCTTTGTTGTTGCCCACTTTCACGTAGGCCACGGCCTCGTCCTCTGGATGCACCATCAGCATCACGTCCACTTCCCAGCCCCTTGCCTTAACCATTTTAAATGGACTATTGCACTATTTCAAATGCCCAACACAAATGTCTTTATTAGCATCTAAATAATATCTGATCAGTATGCCTGCAAATCTATGATTTTTCACAGTCCGGCCGTGAATTCGCCCCTTCCTACTCTGTCAGTGCCCCTCCATATTCCCCTCCAGTCAGCGCTCACACAGGGTTAATGACTGCATTACACCGCATTATGCCACGGTGTAATGCAGTCCATTAACGCTGCTATTATCCCTCTGTGACCAACTTTTTACTATTGATGCTGCCTATGCAGCATCAATATTAAAAAGATCCAATGTTAAAAATAAATAAAAAAATAAAAAATCATTATATACTCACCTTCCGGCGATTTTCCCGCTTATCGCAATGCTCCGGGCCATGCATTGCGGTCTCGCAAGATGATGACGTAGCGGTCTCGCGGGACCGCTAAGTCATCTGGTAATTTCGCAGTGCATCGCTGGGAACGGAAGCTGGCAGCCGCATCGCACGCATAGGGACAGCTTCGCTGGACGCCGGAGGGTGAGTATATAACTATTTTTTTTTTAGTTCTTTTTTTAACAGGGATATGGTGCCCACAGTGCTATATAGTACTTGGTCTGTGTTATATACTGCGATGCTGCTATATACTACATGGGCAGTGTTATAAACTTTGTGGCCTGTGTTATATACTGCGTGGACAATTTTATATACTACATGGGCAATGTTAAATACTATGTGGGCTGTGTTATATACTGCGTGGACGCTATATATTACGTGGGCTGTGTTATATACTACATGGGCAGTGTTATATACTACGTGGGCTGTGTTATATACTACGTGGGCTGTGTAATATACTACGTGGCAGTGTTATATGCTACTTGGGCTGTGTTATATACTGCGTGGATGCTATATATTACATGGGCTGTGTTATATACTGTGTGGCAGTGTTATATACTACGTGGGCAGTGTTATACACTATGTGGGCTGTGCTATATACTACATGGGCAGTGTTATATACTGCGTGGGCAGTGTTATTTACTACGCAGGCAGTGTTATATACTACATGGGAAGCGTTATATACTACGTGGGCTGTGTTATATACTGCGTAGATGCTATATATAATGTGGGCTGTGTTATATACTACGTGCACAGTGTTATATACTACCTGGGCTGTGTCATATACTGCGTGGATGCTATATATTACATTGGATGTGTTATATACTATGTGGGCTGTGTTATATACTACGTGGGCAGTGTTATATACTATGTGGGCAGTGTTATATACTACGTGGGCAGTGTTATATACAACCTGGGCTGTGTTATATACTACGTGGATGCTATATATTACGTGGGCTGTGTTATATACTACGAGGGCAGTGTTATATACTATGTGGGCTGTGTTATATACTGCGTTGATGCTATATATTATGTGGGCTGTGTTATATACTACATGGGCTGTGTTATATACTACGTGGGCTGTGTTATATACTACATGGCAGTGTTATATACTATGTGGGCTGTGTTATATACTGCGTGGATGCTATATATTATGTGGGCTGTGTTATTTACTATGTGGGCTGTGTTATATACTACATGGCAGTGTTATATACCATGTGGGCTGTGTTATATACTGCGTGGATGATATATATTACGTGGGCTGTGTTATATACTATGTGGCAGTGTTATATACTACGTGGGCAGTGTTATATACTATGTGGGCTGTGCTATATACTACATGGGCAGTGTTATATATTGCGTGGGCAGTGTTATATACTGCGTGGGCAGTGTTATATACTACATGGGCGGTGTTATATACTACGCGGGCAGTGTTATATACTACGTGGGCAGCGTTATATACTACGTGGGCTGTGTTATATATTGCGTATATGCTATATATTACGTGGGCTGTGTTATATACTACGTGCACAGTGTTATATACTACCTCGGCTGTGTTATATACTGTGTGGAAGCTATATATTTCGTGGGCTGTGTTATATACTATGTGGGCAGTGTTATGTACTATGAGGGCAGTGTTATATACTATGTGGGCTGTGTTATATACTGTGTGGATGCTATATATTACGTGGTCTGTGTTATATACTATGTGGGCAGTGTTATATTGTTATGACCCCAATGGCGAGGGTCTCAGAGATATCAGCAAGTCTGCAAAGTACAAAAATCCAGCTCATAGGGCAGTGGTAACTGGGTTGACCATATATCTACTCCTAACGCCAACCCTAGAAGTAGCCGGGGAACATGCCTACGTTGGTCGCTAGATGTCTCGCGCCAGCCGGAGAGCTAACTGCCCCTAGAAGAGGAAAACAAAGACCTCTCTTGCCTCCAGAGAAAGGACCCCAAAAGTAGGATACAAGCCCCCCACAAATAATAACGGTGAGGTAAGAGGAAATGACAAACACAGAGATGAACTTGGTTTAGCACAGAGAGGCCCACTTACTAATAGCAGAATATAGGAAGATAACTTATATGGTCAACAAAAACCCTATCAAAAATCCACGCTGGAGATTCAAGAACCCCCGAACCGTCTAACGGCCCGGGGGGAGAACACCAGCCGCCCTAGAGCTTCCAGCAAGGTCAGGATACAGATAATATACAAGCTGGACAAAAAATGCAAACAATAACGAATTGCAAAAAGCAAAAAAGCAGACTTAGCTTAATCAAGCAGGAACCAGGATCAGTGGACAAGAGCACTACAGATTAGCTCTGATATCAACGTTGCCAGGCATTGAACTGAAGGTCCAGGGAGCTTATATAGCAACACCCCTGACCTAACGACCCAGGTGAGCATAAAAGGAATGACTGACAAACCCAGAGTCAAATCACTAGTAGCCACTAGAGGGAGCCAAAAAGTAAATTCACAACAGTACCCCCCCCCTTAGTGAGGGGTCACCGAACCCTCACCAAGACCACCAGGGCGATCAGGATGAGCGGCGTGAAAGGCACGAACTAAATCGGCCGCATGCACATCAGAGGCGACCACCCAGGAATTATCCTCCTGACCATAGCCCTTCCACTTGACCAGGTACTGAAGCCTCCGCCTGGAGAGACGAGAATCTAAGATCTTCTCCACCATGTACTCCAACTCGCCCTCAACCAACACCGGAGCAGGAGGCTCAGCAGAAGGAACCACAGGCACAACGTACCGCCGCAACAAGGACCTATGAAATACGTTGTGAATGGCAAACGACACCGGAAGATCCAGGCGAAAGGATACAGGATTAAGGATCTCCAATATCTTGTAAGGACCAATGAATCGAGGCTTAAATTTGGGAGAGGAGACCTTCATAGGAACAAATCGAGAAGACAGCCATACCAAATCCCCAACACGAAGTCGGGGACCCACACCGCGGCGGCGGTTGGCAAAACGCTGAGCCTTCTCCTGTGACAACTTCAAGTTGTCCACCACATGATTCCAGATCCGCTGCAACCTATCCACCACAAAATCCACCCCAGGACAGTCAGAAGGCTCCACATGTCCCGAGGAAAAACGAGGGTGGAAACCAGAGTTGCAGAAAAATGGCAAAACCAAGGTGGCAGAACTAGCCCGATTATTAAGGGCAAATTCAGCCAACGGCAAGAAGGTCACCCAATCATCCTGATCAGAAGAGACAAAACACCTCAAATACGCCTCCAGAGTCTGATTAGTTCGTTCCGTTTGTCCGTTAGTCTGTGGATGAAAAGCGGACGAAAACGACAAATCTATGCCCATCCTACCACAAAAGGATCGCCAGAACCTGGAAACAAACTGGGATCCTCTGTCTGACACAATATTCTCAGGAATGCCGTGCAAGCGAACCACGTTCTGGAAGAACACAGGAACCAGATCAGAAGAGGAAGGCAGTTTGGGCAAAGGAACCAGATGGACCATCTTGGAGAAACGATCACATATCACCCAGATGACAGACATGCCCTGAGACACCGGAAGATCCGAAATGAAATCCATAGAGATGTGTGTCCAAGGTCTCTTCGGGACAGGCAAGGGCAAGAGCAACCCGCTGGCACGAGAACAGCAAGGCTTAGCTCGAGCACAAGTACCACAGGACTGCACAAATGACCGCACATCTCTTGACAAGGAAGGCCACCAAAAGGACCTGGCCACCAGATCTCTGGTGCCAAAAATTCCCGGGTGCCCTGCCAACACTGAGGAATGAACCTCGGAAATGACTCTGCTGGTCCATTTAGCAGGCACAAACAATCTGTCAGGTGGACAAGAGTCAGGCCTACCAGCCTGAAATCTCTGCAACACACGTCGCAGATCTGGAGAAATAGCTGACAGGATAACTCCTTCCTTAAGAATACCCACAGATTCAGCGAGCATCAGGCACAAAGCTCCTAGACAGAGCATCGGCCTTCACATTCTTAGAACCTGGTAAATACGAAACCACAAAGTCAAAACGGGAGAAAAACAATGACCAGCGGGCCTGTCTAGGATTCAGGCGTTTAGCAGACTCGAGGTACATCAGATTTTTGTGATCAGTCAAGACCACCACACGATGCTTAGCACCCTCGAGCCAATGACGCCACTCCTCAAATGCCCACTTCATGGCCAACAACTCCCGATTGCCCACATCATAATTTCGCTCTGCCGGCGAAAACTTCCTAGAGAAAAAGGCACAAGGTCTCATAGTAGAGCAACCAGGGCCTCTCTGCGACAAAACGGCCCCTGCCCCAATCTCCGATGCATCCACTTCAACCTGAAAGGGAAGTGAGACATCAGGCTGGCACAAAACAGGCGCTGAAGTAAACCGGCGCTTCAACTCCTGGAAAGCCTCCACGGCAGCAGGAGCCCAGTTAGCCACATCAGAGCCTTTCTTGGTCATATCCGTCAACGGTTTAACAACGCTAGAAAAATTAGCAATAAAACGACGGTAGAAGTTAGCAAAACCCAAGAACTTCTGAAGACTCTTAACTGACGAGGGTTGAGTCCAATCATGAATAGCTCGAACCTTGACTGGGTCCATCTCCACAGCAGAAGGGGAAAAAATGAACCCTAAAAAGGGAACCTTCTGTACACCAAAGAGACACTTTGAGCCTTTAACAAACAAAGAATTTTCACGCAAAATCTTGAAAACCATCCTGACCTGTTCCACATGCGAGTCCCAATCATCAGAAAAAAACAGAATATCATCCAGATAAACGATCAAAAATTTATCCAGATACTTCCGGAAAATGTCATGCATAAAGGACTGAAAAACTGAAGGTGCATTAGAGAGCCCAAATGGCATCACCAAGTACTCAAAATGACCTTCGGGCGTATTGAATGCAGTTTTCCATTCATCTCCTTGCTTAATGCGCACAAGGTTGTACGCACCACGAAGGTCTATCTTGGTGAACCACTTGGCACCTTTAATCCGGGCAAACAAGTCTGACAACAACGGCAAAGGATACTGAAATTTGACAGTGATCTTATTCAAAAGCCGATAGTCAATACAAGGCCTCAAAGATCCGTCCTTTTTAGCCACAAAAAAGAATCCCGCACCAAGAGGGGAAGAAGAAGGACGGATATGCCCCTTCTCCAGAGACTCCTTGATATATGAACGCATCGCGGTATGTTCAGGTACCGACAGATTAAACAGTCTTCCCTTAGGAAACTTACTGCCTGGAATCAAATCTATTGCACAGTCACATTCCCTATGAGGAGGCAATGCACTTGACCTAGACTCGCTGAAGACATCCTGATAATCAGACAAATACGCCGGAACTTCCGAAGGCGTAGAAGTAGCAATAGACACGGGCAGGGAATCTCCATGAATTCCATGACAGCCCCAACTTGACACTGACATTGCCTTCCAGTCCAAGACAGGATTATGGGTCTGTAACCATGGCAACCCCAAAACAACCAAATCATGCATCTTATGCAGAACAAGAAAACGTATCACCTCCCGATGTTCAGGAGTCATGCACATGGTAACCTGTGTCCAAAACTGCGGCTTATTTTCTGCCAATGGCGTAGCGTCAATACCCCTAAGAGGGATAGGATTTTCTAATGGCTCAAGAACAAAACCGCAACGCTTGGCAAATGACAGATCCATAAGACTCAGGGCAGCACCTGAATCTACAAACGCCACGACAGGATACGATGACAGTGAGCAAATCAAAGTTACAGATAGAATGAACTTAGGTTGCAAATTACCAATGGCGACAGGACTAACAACCTTAGTAAGACGCTTAGAGCATGCTGAGATAACATGTGCAGAATCACCACAGTAGTAACACAAGCCATTCTGGCGTCTATGAATTTTCCGCTCATTTCTAGTCAGGATTCTATCACATTGCATTAAATCAGGTGCCTGTTCAGATAACACCATGAGAGAATTTGCGGTTTTGCGCTCCCGCAACCGCCGGTCAATTTGAATCGCCAGGGCCATGGAATCATTCAGACCTGTGGGAATGGGAAAACCCACCATCACATTCCTAATGGCTTCAGAAAGGCCATTTCTAAAATTTGCAGCCAATGCACACTCGTTCCACTGGGTCAGCACGGACCATTTCCGAAATTTTTGGCAATACACCTCAGCCTCGTCCTGGCCCTGAGACATAGCCAGCAAGGCTTTTTCTGCCTGAATCTCAAGATTGGGTTCCTCATAAAGCAAACCGAGCGCCAGAAAAAACGCATCAATATCAGCCAATGCCGGATCTCCTGGCGCCAGCGAGAAAGCCCAATCCTGAGGGTCGCCCCGTAAAAAAGAAATAACAATTTTCACTTGCTGAGCGGAGTCTCCAGAGGAACAGGGTCTCAGGGACAAAAACAATTTACAATTATTCCTGAAATTTCTAAACTTAAATCGGTCTCCGGAAAACAGTTCAGGAATCGGTATCTTAGGTTCTGACATAGGATTTCTGGTAATATAATCTTGTATGCCCTGCACACGAGCAGCAAGCTGGTCCACACTTGTAATCAAGGTCTGGACATTCATGTCTGCAGCAATCACAAGCCACTCAAAGGTAAAGGGGAAAAGAAAAAAAAAAAAAAAATGAGAGAGAGAAAAAAAAAACTCAGAACTTTCTTTCTTATAATCCCACTTCTGCAATGCATTTAACATTTAGTACTGGCCTGGCAAACTGTTATGACCCCAATGGCGAGGGTCTCAGAGATATCAGCAAGTCTGCAAAGTACAAAAATCCAGCTCATAGGGCAGTGGTAACTGGGTTGACCATATATCTACTCCTAACGCCAACCCTAGAAGTAGCCGGGGAACATGCCTACGTTGGTCGCTAGATGTCTCGCGCCAGCCGGAGAGCTAACTACCCCTAGAAGAGGAAAACAAAGACCTCTCTTGCCTCCAGAGAAAGGACCCCAAAAGTAGGATACAAGCCCCCCACAAATAATAATGGTGAGGTAAGAGGAAATGACAAACACAGAGATGAACTTGGTTTAGCACAGAGAGGCCCACTTACTAATAGCAGAATATAGGAAGATAACTTATATGGTCAACAAAAACCCTATCAAAAATCCACGCTGGAGATTCAAGAACCCCCGAACCGTCTAACGGCCCGGGGGGAGAACACCAGCCGCCCTAGAGCTTCCAGCAAGGTCAGGATACAGATAATATACAAGCTGGACAAAAAATGCAAACAATAACGAATTGCAAAAAGCAAAAAAGCAGACTTAGCTTAATCAAGCAGGAACCAGGATCAGTGGACAAGAGCACTACAGATTAGCTCTGATATCAACGTTGCCAGGCATTGAACTGAAGGTCCAGGGAGCTTATATAGCAACACCCCTGACCTAACGACCCAGGTGAGCATAAAAGGAATGACTGACAAACCCAGAGTCAAATCACTAGTAGCCACTAGAGGGAGCCAAAAAGTAAATTCACAACATATATACTATGTGGGCAGTGTTATATACTATGTGGGCAGTGTTATATACTACATGGGAAGTGTTACATACTACGTGGGCTGTGTTATATACGGCATGGATGCTATATATTACGTGGGCTGTGTTATATACTACATGGGCAGTGTTATATACTACGTGGGCTGTGTTATATACTACGTGGGCTGTGTTACATACTATGTGGCAGTGTTATATACTACGTGGGCTGTGTTATATACTGCATGGATGCTATATATTACGTGGGCTGTGTTATATACTATGTGGCAGTGTTGTATACTATGTGGGCAGTGTTATATACTATGTGGGCTGTGCTTTATACTACATGGGCAGTGTTATGTACTGCGTGGGCAGTGTTATGCACTGCGTGGGCAGTGTTATGCACTGCGTTGGCAGTGTTATATACTGTGTGGGCAGTGTTATATACTACGTGGGAAGTGTTACATACTACGTGGGCTGTGTTATATACGGCATGGATGCTATATATTACGTGGGCTGTGTTACATACTACATGGGCAGTGTTATATACTACGTGGGCTGTGTTATATACTACGTGGGCTGTGTTACATACTATGTGGCAGTGTTATATACTACGTGGGCTGTGTTATATACTGCATGGATGCTATATATTACGTGGGCTGTGTTATATACTATGTGGGCAGTGTTATATACTATGTGGGCTGTGCTTTATACTACATGGGCAGTGTTATGTACTGCGTGGGCAGTGTTATGTACTGCGTGGGCAGTGTTATGTACTACGTGGGCAGTGTTATGTACTACGCGGGCAGTGTTATATACTATGTGGGCAGCGTTATATACTACGTGGGCTGTGTTATATACTGCGTAGATGCTATATATTATGTGGGCTGTGTTATATACTATGTCCGCAGTGTTATATACTACCTGGGCTGTGTTATATACTGCGTGGATGCTATATATTACATGGGCTGTGTTATATACTATGTGGGCAGTGTTATATACTATGTGAGCAGTGTTATATACTACGAGGGCAGTGTTATATACTATGTGGGCTGTGTTATGTACTGCGTGGATGCTATATATTACGTGGGCTGTGTTATATACTACGTGGGCAGTGTTATATGCTACGAGGGCAGTGTTATATACTATGTGTGCAGTGTTATATACTATGTGGGCAGTGTTATATACTATGTGGGCAGTGTTATATACTGCGTGGGCAGTGTTATATACTTTGTGTGCAGTGTTATATACTTTGTGTGCAGTGTTATATACTATGTGGGCTGTGTTATATACGTGAGCCATGTTTGTGCACTGCGTGAGCAGTGTTATGCACTGCATGGGCACTGTTATATACTGCGTAGGCAGTGTTATATACTGCATGGAGAGAACATGTAGAATGAAGCGGCAACACTCACCATCCTTGTACGGTCTGAATCCTTTATGGAAAAGTGCGATACAACACCGGTATCTTCACGGCTCGAGATAGTGCAGGAAGAGGGGAGGTGAGCAGGATGTGACGACGGCCGTTTCGCGCCAACGGCAGCGCTTTCACGGGTCTAAGGTGTTGGGAAGTGGCGTGAGCATAAATAGGTGGGTATGAAAAACACACCCCTCCTACCCCACGCCCATCCCCTCCACCTAAAGACAAAATACAACATGTGCACAATAAAACCATATTAAAATCCGGGAATAAAAAGCAAACACCCGGAACAGATACACAAGTCCTTCTGATATTCCTAGAAATAAAGCATCATGAAAATATACAAACAGTAAACATGATAATGTAAATGAAGAGGGTCACTTGAGAACGGCGTAACTAGCATACATATAAATATGATTATATAGATATTAACAATCATGCAGGGAGACCAAAAACATCTCCGGAGATTATACTAAAAAAGGTGGCAGATCAACACCAAACACACATGGCATGGGAGGGAGTCATAAAAAGACAGATATGTCAATTCTGTCATTCAGGCCAGCCGGACCCATTGCGCCTGAGCCTATGATCCACCTGGCCTCCTGCCTTAATAACAATTTGTGTACATCCCCTCCCTGTGCCGGTAAGACCACCTTCTCAATCCCTGCAAAGGTGAGAACCTCCGGGTCTCCCCCATGTGAGGTCCTAATATGATCAATTAATCTAGGTACGCCTATACCAGTCCAAATGGATCTAAAATGTTCTCTGAAATGGATTCACATTTGGCGTATGGTCTTCCCCACATAAAACCTTCAACAGGGGCAGAAGACCACGTAAACCACATAGTCGGTCTTACAGGAAATGAACTGTCGAACTCTATGTCTAATGGGACCTATATTTAATAACCTGTCCAGAAACGTGATACTTACAGGACAGGCAATGCCCACACTGAAAGTTGCCCTTGGGTACTGATCGCTCCAACCATGTTGATCTAGGGTTAGAAATCCGGTTACGGACCAGAACATCCCTGATCCGTGTACTGCGCATGTTAGAAATCAATGGCCCTCTAGCCGCTTTTTCTGAAAGATCCTTAGCTCTCACTAAAACATGCCAATGCCTCCTGATAGCACCTCTGAGGTTTGTGGATGACATGTTCCTGGTGTGGGACGGAGCGGAGGAGGAGTTCAACTTATTTGTTCAGTATTTGAACACCACCAATTCTATGGGGATGTCTTTCACGTCTGTTTTTGGTGGTCATAGTTTGGATTTTTTGGACGTATAGGTAAGGGTCCAGGATGGAGATATTTGTACATCCATTCATCGAAAACCCACCGCTACGAATTCGGTGCTCCATTTCAATAGTTTTCATCCTGCACATATCAAGCGGTCTCTACCCTACAGCCAACTTCTCCGAACGAGAAGGGTCAATAATACTCAGAGTGGTTTTGAGAACCAGTCGGCAGAATTGTATTCGAGATTTCGAGAGAGGGGATACCCAGATGCCGTATTGCGGGGGGCTGTGAATAGGGTGAATGAGCAGGCGCAGGGGAGCACTCCTTACAGAACATAGGACAACGGTTCACTTTTTGTTTTCGTTATGGTTCAATGGACCAGGAGATAAGGGCTGCTATCAGGAGGCATTGGCACGTTTTAATGAGATGCGTCATATACTACGTGGCTCCTATATACTACATGGCTGTGCTATATACTACATGGCTGTCTGTGTTACGTGGCCTCTGCTATATGCTATGCGGCTGCTATATATATACATACATACATATTCTAGTATACCCGATGCGTTATAATCGGGCCACCATCTAGTATAGTAAATGAGCTGCAGCAGCAGGCAGTTATGGAGCTTTGGGAAGGATGCAGTGGGAGCAATGGACACACATACAGTGCCTGCAGGCCATGCACTGATGTGGATATGCCATGCCGTGCCTGCCTAGCGCTGCAATATCAGGACCTACGAATTAGCCCTAAAAGGGACTTTTGGTTTCTGAGGAGTTGTGGATGTAAGATTTGCAGACCTACACTAACTCTAAAAACCACGATTCTGACCCTATTCCGGCACCAGCTCTCCCTACTCTCGCTGAAACAGGAACAGAATGCGGCGAGCAGGGCAGCGCCTGGTCTCTTATACTCGGTATAATGCTGTGCGGCCAAGCCAATCACTGCACGACCACAACAAAGATGGCTGCAGCGTTTCATGGCCTGGCAGACAATCCCTGCAGCATGATTGGGTCTCTAAAGTCCGCCAAAATCTCGGGGTGGAGACAACAGTTACCGCAGAATAATCCCGGAAATGCTCGCTGCTTGGCGAGTACCACAATTACCCCGATACTCGGGTGAGTAACGAGCAGTGGCAAGCACGTTCACTCATCACTAATTATCATCTCTGTCCCCATTGGGGCTCACAATCTAGATTCCCTAACAGTATGTCTTTGTAGTGTGGGAGGAAACTGGAGAACTCGGAGGAAACACATGCAAACACTAGAGAATATACAAACTCCTTGCAGATGTTGTCCTTGGTAGTATTGTAACCCAGGACCCCAGCGCTGCAAGGCTGCAGTGATAACCACTGAGTCACCTGATGTCTTGATATCTACAATCTGATGTCTTATTCCAGAGAAATCCATGTTTTTATTATATGTGTAATCTGTTCCAAGCTATGGGCTGGACACTGATCTGCATGAAAATCTTCCTCCAGAGCTTTTTTTAAATAGGAGGGGGCGGTACTAGTGTGAGACATGTAATTACTGACAGTCTGCTTTCCTGATCTCACTGCAGAGCTGTGTGAGATTATAACCAGATCCCAGTCTTAAGTCTCTCACCTACCATATGCTCGTTACTCGAGGTTTCCCGAGCATGCTCCGGGGTCCTCCGAGTATTTTTTAGTGCTCGGAGTTTTAGTCTTTAGCACTGCAGCTAAATCATTTACATCTGCTAGCCAGCATAAGTACATGTGGGGGTTCTCTGGTTGCTAGGGAATCCCTACAGTGGCAAGAAAAGCTAAATTTCCGAGCACTAAAAAATACTCGGCGGACCCCCGAGCGTGCTCGAGAAATCTCGAGTAACGAGTATATTCGCTCATCACTAATGTGCACAATATAACATAAAAGATGACATAGTTGTCTTCATAAGTCAATTGTAATCTCTGGCACTGGGGAAAGCAGCAAAGCTTCAGCTAAACTCATCTTGCTGCCTCCAAATATTATTCAATAGGTTATCTGAAAGACTTCATTTTTTTATTAACCCCTTGAACCCCAAACAATTTTCTTTTTTTCCTCTCCTTCTTCCAAGTGCCATAACTTTTAGATTTTTCCAGCCATATAGCCATGTGAGGGCTTGTTTTTGAGGGATAATATGTACTTTTGAATGATACCATTGATTCTGTCACATAGTGTACTGGAATCCAGGAAAAGAATAATCCATGTGTGATGAAATTGCAAAAAAGTGCAATTTTACAAAGTTTTTTTGTGTTTTTTCATTTGCCATGTTTAATATATGGCAAAACTGACCTGGAAATATGATTCCCCAGGTCAGTACAAGTACACGAATACGAAATATAAAAATATATATTTTTTATTTAAGAGGTAAAAAAAACTCAGAAATTTGTCAAGAAAACCTTTTTGCTTGTGTCTCCACTTTTTGTGATCGCAACATTCTCACTTTTAGCGGCCTGGGGCTTGGTGAGAACTTATTTTTTGCACCATGAGCTGACGTTTTTACAGATACCACGTTGCGATAGACACAATGTTTTAATCACATCTTATTGTATTTTATTGCAATGTTGCACCAACCAAAAAAATGTAATTTTGGTGTTTTGATTTTTCATCATTACTGCATTCGTCAATCAAATTAATTTATTTGAGATATTTTTTGATAGATCAGACATTTCTGAAAGCGGCAATACAAAATATTTGTATATTTTGAGTTGTTTTATTTTTAAATGGGCAAAGCATTAAACTTTTGAGCTTTTTTCTTTTTTTAAACCTTTTTTACTTTGTACTGTATTTAATAGTCCCCCTAGGGGACTTGCCACAATTGTCCAATCGCTACTACTATAAATATCTGTGCTTCAGCAATGCTACATACAGCAAAAATCACGATCTTTTATTAACGCCGGCCACAGAAGGATCGCAATGACAGACACAGGGATCTTCAGCAGACCCCCGACTGTCATGACAACCCATCGACGCCCCCTTATCACGTGATTGGCATGCCGATAGTTCAGAATCAAAGACGTGCTTCCTGTCTGAGATGTCTATCTTTGACAGCAGTATTTAACAGGTTAAACGGCGGGTAGATTTGACCAAAGACTGGAAGTGTGAAGCAGCCGCTGACTGGACGCTGGGTTTGAGTGACATCACACTGTTACGCGGTCCCCCAGGAGAGACAGTGTCAAGAACGCTGGAATGGCACCGGAGGTGAGTATACGTTATTTTAAAAGAGGGAAACATAGGGATTGAGAATGGCTGTTCGAGTAGTGGAATACCCCTTTAAAATGATGGCAACTACACTTTTCATTAGCTCTCACAGTTTTCTTCCCTCCTGCCCCAATGTTCTTTGTCAATGATCATGCCCTTTAATTGTCATACACCTTCATTATTACATCTACACTGTGCAGCAAGGAGTGTGACATTTTGATGTTACTGAAGAGACAGATTCTAAAAGAGCAGTTAATGGATGTCTACTCGAAGAGTATAGAAACTGGTACAGCTCTAAGCATTTAAGAAAGACACAGGAAAGCACAATATTTCTCTATGTAAATGTACTATTATAATTATTAGTATATACGGTTGTGGCCAAAAGTATTGACACCCCTGCAATTCTGTCAGATAATACTCAGTTTCTTCCTGAAAATGATTGTAATCACACATTATTATCTTCATTTAATTTGTCTTAAATGAAAAAACACAAAAGAGAATGAAGCAAAAAGCAAAACTTTGATCATTTCACACAAAACTACAAAAATGGTCCAGACAAAAGTATTGGCACCCTCAACCTAATACTTAGTTGCACAACCTTTAGCCAAAATAACTGCGACCAACCGCTTCCGGTAACCATCAATGAGTTTCTTACAATGCTCTGCTGGAATTTTAGATCATTCTTCTTTTGCAAACTGCTCCAGGTCCCTGATATTTGAATGGTGCCTTCTCCAAACTGCCATTTTTAGATCTCTCCACAGGTGTTCTATGGGATTCAGGTCTGGACTCATTGCTGGCCACCTTAGAAGTCTCCAGTGCTTTCTCTCAAACGATTTTCTAGTGCTTTTTGAAGTTTGTTTTGGGTCATTGTCCTGCTGGAAGACCCATGACCTCTGAAGGAGACCCAGCTTTCTCACACTGGGCCCTACATTATGCTGCAAAATTTGTTGGTAGTCTTCAGACTTCATAATGCCATGCACACGGTCAAGCAGTCCAGTGCCAGAGGCAGCAAAGCAACCCCAAAACATCAGTGAACCTCCGCCATCTTTGACTGTAGGGACCATGTTCTTTTCTTTGAATGCCTCTTTTTTTCTCCTGTAAACTCTATGTTGATGCCTTTGCCCAAAAAGCTCTACTTTTGTCTCATCTGACCAGAGAACATTCTTCCAAAATGTTTTTGGCTTTCTCAGGTAAGTTTTGGCAAACTCCAGCCTGGCTTTTTTATGTCTCAGGGTAAGAAGTGGGGTCTTCCTGGGTCTCCTACCATACAGTCCCTTTTCATTCAGACGCCGACGGATAGTACGGGTTGACACTTTTGTACCCTTGGACTGCAGGGCAGCTTGAACTTGTTTGGATGTCAGTCGAGGTTCTTTATCCAACATCTGCACAATCTTGCGTTGAAATCTCTTGTCAATTTTTCTTTTTCGTCCACATCTAGGGAGGTTAGCCACAGTGCCATGGGCTTTAAACTTCTTGATGATACTGCGCACGGTAGACACAGGAACATTCAGGTCTTTGGAGATGGACTTGTAGCCTTGAGATTGCTCATGCTTCCTCACAATTTGGTTTCTCAAGTCCTCAGACAGTTCTTTGGTCTTCTTTCTTTTCTCCATGCTCAATGTGGTACACACAAGGACACAGGACAGAGGTTGACTCAACTTTAATCCATGTCAACTGGCTGCAAGTGTGATTTAGTTATTGCCAACACTTGTTAGATGCCACAGGTAAGTTACAGGTGCTGTTAATTACACAAATTAGAGAAGCATCACATTAGTTTTCGAACAGTGCCAATACTTTTGTCCACCCCCTTTTTATGTTTGGTGTGGAATTATATCCAATTTGGCTTTAGGACAATTCTTTTTGTGTTTTTTCATTTAAGACAAACTAAATGAAGATAATAATACAAAATAATTTGTGTTTGCAATCATTTTCAGGAAGAAACTGAGTATTATCTGACAAAATTGCAGGGGTGTCAATACTTTTGGCCACAGCTGTATATGTTTTGTAACTGAAGCGATGGCTGGAAGACCACCACTGTGCAGGAAGACTACCGTACACAAGATGAGGTGCAAACAACAAAAGGTGAATTTATTGGAAGGCAAGGAATGAAGTGGATGAGGAAGATGCAAACAGGGGTATGCAATGGCAAAAGATAATTTACAAGAGTTATATTCTTTAGACTGTCCATCAAATAGCACGGTGCTCCAACTGTTACATATTCGTTATATGCCACACAAGCAAATGCAAACAATAAACAAATATTGATGCTACTCTACGTAAAACCTCCCTGGCCTTTACTAAGCAGGCCACATGGCTCCCATGTACTGACTATTGAAGCCTACACTAGGTCCAAACATGTGCACAAAACAGGAACAAACTCACGGTGATGCTGGGGACTCAGATCCAGTCCCGGGGGGCCCCAACAGTCTAGTATGGTGGTGCGCATGGCTTTCTGCTTCAGAGTTACCCACCATTTCATCTGTCTCAGCCCTTCGTCTTCATCCTGATCATGTCCCCATTCCTCATTGGTTCTCCCTAGAGACCAGGGTAATGCGCCGTCCTCCCTTCTTGACTGGGCCGCAACCACTGGGGACTTAAACTTACAAAAGTCTGGGGTTTACTCCTCTTCAAGTTGCTCATCGAGATCCCCCATTGGAGTCTCCACAGTCACTCTTGATAGCCTATCAGCATTTGTGTTTTCGGTAGCAGAGTGATAACGGATGATAAAGTCAAACTTGGCTGGGCGAGCTACCCACTGTTATTCTAAGGCCCCCAATTTGGCCAGGGGATTATTGTCTGTTTGAACTTGAATCTTGGTCCCTGTCAGGAAGCCCGCAAACTTCTCTGTCATGGCCCACACCAGGGCCAGGAGATCTAACCAGAAGGAGCTGTAATTGTGAGGGTTTCTTTCGCTGTCTTGCAGGGACCTGCTGGCATATCCGATGACTCTCTCATGTCCATCCTGTATCTAAGAAAGTACTGCACCGAGTCCATGAAGGCTACTATATGTGTATGCAGCACCCCAGAGTCCTGGTCGTGCAGTATTGTCGCTCTGCCACTAAGGGGAGTGATGGTACATCTGATTGTACTAAAAGAGTTCACCTGACCAGGTATCATAGTCACACACTACACTTCACATTCCGGCCACCAGGGGGAGCAAAAGGTTCTATTTATTAGGCCACTCTCCACACTCTGGTAAAACTGGGGGTTGGATAGGAAGATAGAGGAGAAGCTGACTGGGTTTTGCCCAGGTGACATCTAGAGAGAGTTGTTGGGAAGATCCAGGGAGGTCCCTGTCAGGGGTGGGATCCTGACAGTGGCCTAGCAAGAGACAGATTGTTACGGAGCCGTGCCTGCACTACCTTGCGGCGGCATCCTAAGAAAGGACAAGAAGCGAAGTATATTGTGGAGAAGTGAGAAAACGAGATCACAGCACTAGGAGATAATACCGGGAGGAGTCGTGCCCCAAGACCGTGGCAACATCCTTCTGAGGCGCGTAGCCAGTGGCTGGAACACCGAGGGAGTATTGGCTCTACGCATTACTCCAGATAACGGCAGGGCAGTTTACTTTAGGTCGGCTGTCCACCCTTTACAACTATGCAGACAACGGAGGCAATTGTGGGAGAGGGGCGTCTCTAGGGTCCCTATAAAATAACTCCAGGCCTACCCCGTCATACGGGTGCATCCTATTCATATCATCTGGGGGACGGAGAGAGAGAACATCAGAAACAGATACAAGAGTTGTGAGGACTATCCCGTGGTGCTCAGCAGGGAGGTACTACAACACACAGGCGCAAGTAGGAAGGCTACTGATTTCCACCTGCAAAGGGAACTCTGGATGTACCTTCGGACCGGCCGGTCTCAGCCAGCCCTGTTAGCAGTGCTCTGGATTGTGGATGCCGAAGTCTACAGTAAAAGGTAAAGAGACTGCAACCCTGTGTTCTCGTTATTTACTGCGACCTACACCATCACCATCTACACGTTAAAGGAAGCCCTGGGGACATACTTCACCTGTGGGAAGGTATACCATCTATCTGCCATTCCATCACCCCAGCAGACCCCTAGCAGTGTCGGTCACCCTGACCAAATACCACAGGTGGCGTCACGAACACTTTACAGACTTCTACCTACACCTTTAATTGGATGCCCCTTAGCAAGGCCACGGACTGGGTCAGGCCACCGTGACATCCCCAGAACCGAGACAGAGAGACCCGGTACCGAGTACCCTGCCGCCCTGCGTCTGGGGGCGCTCCATGTACAACAGGAACAGTTGATCGAAGTCTGCATAGGCCAAGATCGAGGCTGAGGTAAGGGCATTCTTTATAACCTGGAAGGCCTCGTCTTGTCTCTGGGCCCAAGGGATGTACTGGGTATTCGGTATTCCAGCGGTCCCCCGCAGCAGCTAATTGAGAGGACCCGCCACCTTTGCAAAGTCTTTGACAAACCGGCGGTAGTACCTGGCGAGCCCCAGTGAGGCCTGGAGTTCTCTCACTGTTCGAAGGACTGGCCACTTCTGGATAGCAGCCACTTTTTCTGGTGAGGATAGAACTCCATCTTGTGACACTTTGTGGCCCAGGTACTCAATCTTTCTCTGGAAAAGGTGACACTTCTTTGTCTTCACCTTCAGGTTATGAGCCCGCAGTCTTCTGAGTACCTGTCCAAGCCAGGCAAGGCGTTCTTCGAATGAGGCTAAAAACACAATGATGTCATCCAGATAGATCAGGGTAGCCTCAAAACTTAAGTCTCTTAAACACTTTTCCATCAGCCATTGAAACATGCCCGGAGCGTTGGAGAGCCCGAAGGGCATCCGGATAAACTTGAAAATAGGGAGGATGAAGGTATTTTTTTCTTTCTCTTTCTCTGCCACGGCTACTTGCCAGTATCCGCTTGCTAGGTCCAGGGTGGAGAAGTACTTGGCTTTCCTCAATGCTGTCAAGGATTCCTCAATGTGGGGCAATGGATACGAGTCTCGAACAGTGCAGGCATTGAGTTTCCTGTAATCTACGCAGAATGGGATGGTCCCATCCTTTTTCTTGATGAGCACCACAGGGGCTGCCCAAGGGCTCTGACTACTCTGCACCACTTCTGAATCCAGAATCTGCCTCAGTAATATTTTCAACTCTTGATATATCTTGGCCGGGATCTGCCGGTATCATTCTCAAAATGGATGAGCTTCTCCGGTCGATATCTCATGCATGATGGCTTCAGTACAGCCGAAATCCTCAGCGTGACGGGCGAATGCAGCCTGATTTTCCCACAGCATAGCTTCTATTGCTTGCACACGCTAAGGGCCCAGAGCCTTCACATCCACTTATTTTGATCAAGGATGACATGTCCACTCCACTCCGGGGATGGCATCTCCTTGGCCTCTGCAGCAACTGCTATGGTCCACCCCACACCTCTTACGGTCGGGCCGAAGAATGGTTGCATGAGTACTGTGGGTCAGACTGTTGTTGTTCCCCCACCCTTCACTCCATCTGGGTCAATCTCTCTTGCAAGTTGACAAGGGTGCACCACCTGGACCAGCACCTCCTGATGGTTTGGGTTCCCTCTGGTATTTGTGCCCTGGACACGCATCACCCCAGATGCGTAGCTCTCTTCTTTACTTCGGACCACTGTTTCCACCAGGATTTGTCGAAACGCAAGAGCCGGATCTGCACGGAACTGTTCTGACAGTGCTTGCCTCAAGGATGTGCTGTGCAGTCCCAGAATGAATTGCTTCAGGAGTATCCGGTCTTTAGAGCCCATGCTGCCAAATCCATCTGCCTCCTTTCTCTGCACCTCCGCTAAAACTTCTTGCAGTGCTGTTGCATACTGAGAAATTCCTTCTTCTTCCCGCTGCAGCCTAGAGAAAAATTTGTCACAAAGGTGTCCGGCGCTAGCAGTCTCGCCGTAGATCTCTTCCAGGAATTTCACTAGCTCCTTCAGGGTACTTTGGGTGAGTTCTGGTTGTAGGCAGACGTTTCTATGGGCTTCTCCCTCTAGGGCAGTTAAAGCGATGTCCACTTCAAGGTCTGAGCTGATGGTATAAATATTCAGGGTACTTTGCAGCTGGAGTACCCAGTCGGTCAGAGGCATATTATTGCCGTCAAACTTTGGTAGCACACTAAATATGGTGCCCATAGGGAGTGTAATTGCAGGGGTTCCACTGATGCCCACAGCATCTCCATTACCATTAGCATTCCCGCCGTTGCTGTCTGCTGCCTCCATCTTGGTGATAGTACCCTGCTCGCAGCGCCACTTGAAACAATGGCTGGGGGACCAACACGGTGCTGGAATACTACCGTACACAAGATGAGGTGCAAACAACAAAAGGTAAATTTATTGGAAGGCAAGGAATGAAGTGGATAAGGAAGATGCAAACAGGGGTATGCAATGGCAAAAGATAATTTACAATAGTTATATTCTTTAGCCTGTCTGTCAAAAAGCACGGTGCTCCAACTGTTACAGATTCAATATATGCCACACAAGCAAATGCAAACAATAAGCAAATAATGATGCTACTCTACGTATAACCCCCCTGGCCTTTACTAAGCAGGCCACACGGCTCCTGTGTACTGACTATGGAAGCCTACACTAGGCCCTAACATGTGCACAAAACAGGAACAAACTCACGGTGATGTTGGGGACTCAGATCCAGTCCCAGGGGGGCCCCAACAGTCTAGTACAGTGGTGCGCATGGCTTTCTGTCAGCTCCGTGAAATGTGGTCTTCTCCTTGCTTCTGGGTCCTTGAAGTGCTCCTGGAAACTGTAAATCCCTTTCTCGGTATCTTCATGGCTCCTCGAACTAACACAAGACAGCCACCCTCGCTGCACCTGGAAAAGTCTGTCAAATCTCACAAGTCCACTCTGTTTCAGGCTGGGGGTCCTCCCTTGCACCTATATCAGGACACAGTTCTCCTCTCTTGCAGCTATCAGAACAAAGTTTTTTCTGCAGCAGCCTCAGCTCACACAGGCTGTTCAGGCTCCACCCCTGCCATCTGCACAGTCCAGTTCATTCACACAGTCTATTGCAGAGGAGAAGCAGAACATTCCTTCCAGCCAGACAAGGGGGTGCAGTCTCTTTAAAGTAACAGCGCGTTCCTTATTGTCCATAACAGCACCACCCTCCTACATAACATTGATCATAATCTTCCCAGTTTAATAACAGTGTTATGTCTCATCTGATGAGGTGGATCTTCAAAGTCCTTGGGGTAGATGGTGTTGGTGTAGCAAAGTGAATTGGTAAAAGCAACTGAGACTTTGGACAGCTGGTGGAAAGGAGGCTGTAGTGGTTAGATGGCAACTGGAGAAGCATAAGTGACTGTGGGCAAAAGCCATGACTGAGCTGCTGCTCCACAATGCCCTGCACTTTACAAGAAAATCATGTCCAAGTCACAATGTGCTATTATGTGTGAGGTGGATCGCAGTAAATTAGTGACGCAAATCTTAGCTGTCTCCAGGCCTCCATCTTCAGGAACCTCCACACATAGGTGAAGAGACATCCAGTTTGTTTCTACTACCAAAAGTTTAATGGACAGATAAAGTTCATCAGATTGCAACACAAAGTATTAGGCACCACATTTCCTGCTCCTTGTTTCTTTAACACAGTATGCTCTCAGCATCACTATCCATGGCTCATGGACTATCCCCGCATTAATTGGCTCTCTCAGCATCTTGGTCTTCCCTCCCCTTAAATCCCACAATCTACCCGGGATGCCTTATCTTCCCTTCTCACGGTTCCATGTGCTTCATCCTCTGTACGCCAGAGTATACGTCACTCTCGTTAGTACCCATACCAAGTCCTGAGCTCCAGACATTGCAGGAATGTCCGCAAGGGATCCCACTTCCATGAATGTTAGTTACTTACTGACAATAGCATCCCACTGCACTTGAACTTGACCTTGGGTACTTCACTGTCTGCCTATAAGGAAGAGCATGCTTTTTGTTAGCACTAGCAAATATCCCACTATGGGCTAGCCCTAAAAGGTTACTGTATCTTATTCTATATCTTCAGCTAACTACAGTTACTATCCAATAACAGCATGTACTAATCATATTGTCCTTATCATATTTCCTAGATTCTAATGTATATCTTACCCTATGCTGTTCACTACTATATCACAGTCTATTCACAATATGCACTAAAACCACAGGACATTGTTCACATTTGACATGACACTATATACAGGCATTGGCCAATAGTGTTGGAATCCTTGAAATTGATGAAGAAAATGAAGTATTTCTCCCAGAAAATAATTGCAATTACACAAGTTTTGTTATAAACATGTTTATTTCCTTTGTGTGTATTGGAATAAAAAAAACAAAGAAAAAAAAGGCAATTTGGATATAATTTCACTCAAAACCTACAAAATAAGCAGAACAAAATCAAAATTGTTGGCACCTTTCCAAAATTGTGGGTAATAAACTTTGTTTCAAGCATGTGATGCTCGTTCAAACTCACCTGTGACAAGTAACGGAAACCAGATAAAAAGCAGATAAGTTGACTCAATCCCTGCATTGTACATCTGTGTGTGCCACACTATGCATGGAGACCAGAAAGAGGAGAAGAGTACTGCCTGAAGACTTGAGAACCAAAATTGTTGAAAATATCAACAATCTCAAGGTTACAAGTTCATCTCCAGAGATCTTGATGTTCCTGTGTGCAAGCTGCACAACCTAATAAAGAAGTTTTCAACTCATGGCACTGTAGCTAATCTCCCTGGATGTGGATGGCAGAGAAAAATTGCTGAAAGGGTTATATGCAGTATAATCAGGATGATGGATAAGCAGCCCCAATAAAGTTGCAAAGAAATTCATGTTGTCCTGAAACCTCAGGGTGCATCAGTGTCAGTGGAAACTAATAACTATCTGTCTAAATTTAAATGAAATGATACGCTATGGCAGGAGACCCAGGAGTATCCCACTGCTGACATTAGAGGCATAAAAAAGCTAGACTGCAGTTTTCTAAAATATAGGTGAGTAAGCCAAAATCCTTTTGGGAAAGCATCTTGTGGACAGATGAGACCAAGATAGAGCTTTTTGGTAAAGCACATCATTCTACTGTTTACCGAAATCAGATTGAGGCCTACAAAGAAAAGAAAATAATACATACAGTCAAACATGGTGGAGATGTAAAGATTTTGGGGGGTTGCTTTGCTGCCTCTGGCACTGGGTGCCTTCATTGTGTACATGGCACCTTGGAATCAATATAATAATCAGTGTCAGAAAGCTGGGTTTGCATCTTCCAGCAGGACAATGACCAAAAACATACTTTAAGAAACAACCACAAATGGATGGAAACAAATCACTGGACATTTCTGAAGTGGCCAGCAATGAGTCCGGATCTAAACCCACTGAACACCTGTGGAGAGATCTTAAAATTGCTGTTGGGAGGTGACATCCTTTAAATAGGAGAGAAATGGAGCAGTTTTTAAATGAAAAGTGGTCTAAAATGACAGTCGAGAGGTGTAAGAAGCTTGTTGATGGCTACAGGAAGTGATTGATTACAGTTATTTATTCCAAAGGCTGTGAAACCAAATATTAAGTTGAGGGTGCCAACAATTTTGTCAGGCCCATCTTCGAATTTTGTGTGAAACTTTGTCCAGTTTGCCTTTTTTCTTTGTTTTTTTATGTTGACCCAATACACATAAAGAAAATAAACATGTGCATTATGGGTAATTGCCATAATTTTCTTAGAGAAATACTTCATTTTCTGGAGCAATTTCAAAGGTACCAACTAGTGATGAGCGAGTATACTCATTGGTCGGGTTTTCCTGAGCATGCTTGGGTGTCCTCCAAGTATTTTGGCATGCTCGGAGATTTCGTTTTTGTCGACACAGATGCATGATTTGCGGTTGCTGGACAGCCTGAATACATGTAGGGTTGCCTGTTTGTTAGGGAATCCTCACATGTATGCAGGCTGTCTAGCAGGCTCAAATCATGCAGTGAGGCGACAAAAACTAAATCTCTGAGCACGTCAAAATACTCGGAGGACACCTTAGCATGCTCGAGAAAACCCGAGCAACGAGCATACTCACTCATCATTAGTACCAACATTTTGGCCAATGACAGTATATATAAATCGCATGACATTATCTAGATTACGCAATTGGTGTCTTCAGAGGTAGTAACGCAGTAGTACAGTCCAACACTCTTTCAGAAGTGTAGTAGTAGAGGAATGAAACCAAGCCCATCAAAATAAAAGAGTTGAGCGATATGGCAGAGTCCAATGGAACACCAGAGCTAGGTTTTTCAAGCAGCTCACTTATAGTACTGTCTAACAGAAGCCAGTGTCACAGCAGAGCTTGGATTTTCAGTAAATTCACTTGTAATAATGTAGCTTAGCACAGCGACAAAGAAGATCTGGGCACATCAGGAGTTTCAATTGTAGCAATATAACCACCCAGAGAAACAGCAGAACTGCATATTTCAGTAGGGAAAGAATATAGGAGAATGGAGCAGTTATTTCCAAAGTGTTGGTATAGATGCCAATTACCTGAATTCTCAGGCAGCATGACACTACCTGATCTGACCTGTAAGACCTAGAGTGACCTTAGAGGTACACATGGGGATACTATGGTAATCCAACATGCAAAATAACTGGTTGCTGGACGAGGAAGACAAAAAGTCAGATGCTGAGTAAAACTGTAAAAATAGGAAGTCTGTAGAAACTTTGAAAGTTTCTGCTTTTTTTTTTTAACTGAAAATATCCAGATCAGACAGGAAGAATGAAGACCGAAAAAGAAAGTTATGATAAATATTCTATCAAGTAAAACTGGTACATATATTGGCTCTCATGGCTAATTAAAATTTGTGTCGCTCTGTTAATACATACATTCAATTACAGTGTCAAGGTGCAGAGGAAATAAATTGAAATAGTTTGGAAAATTCAGATGCTAGATTATATATTTATGACATTTGTTGCTCTGTGGTTCAAATAATTTGACCTTATTGTACTTGTGCAATATCGAAAAAATAAATGCACAACCTACCATGCCCTTTGCCTAACAGGATGCAATGTTACGTGTGCGCTGTGACTGTGAACTAATCCCTGGGGTGGTAGACTGTCTAATTATTTATCTTGGGGCAGAATTAGTACTGTCACTTAAACATGTTTGCTTGACCCTGCTGTGAATAGTTTGTAAACTTGGACACTGATAAAGGAAGTGAGTTTTATGTTAACTCCTTATGAAGCCCAAAGGTCATAATTATTTTTTTGGAAGATTGCTTGATCTTTTTTTTCAAAGTTTTTGAGTTTGTAAGAATAATTAAAATAAAATCAATACTTTGTAGAAACTTCTTGTTAAAAACTTATTGGTTAAACCTAATTTGTTTGCCATGGAATAGAAAGGAGGAGTTAACATTTTAGAAATAAAAATGTGAGTCCTAAAATTACTTAATTATAATTTGGTAAGATTCTTAAAAATATTTTGCATTTTTCATAATTGTATCAATTTTTTTTTATCTACAATTGCCCTACAAGCTGTCAAGCTCGCAGGTGGAGCAATTGGTTTGTGGACCCACTCTGCCATGGGACAGGGCTTTCCTAGGATGGGCATAGCTAAGCAGCTACCTGGTGTTCCCTGGAGCTCTTGATGGTGGAGTCAGGCTTCAGCTGCAGGTAGCCCTCAGGTACCACTCTTAGGCAGTCCCCAGTACCGCAGCTGCTGATCCCAAGGGTTGGATCCTCTCAATGTGGACATGGAACTGGAGTCACTGACAGGCAGGACTCAGAGACTAATAAACAGTCTGGACAACGTGGAATTAGGGGATAGATTCTTGTTCAAACAAACAGGTTTCAGCAAATGGTTCAGATACTGCGGGAGCGGCTTCAGGGTCAAATATACACTGCAAATTATGACAGCGATGACACTGGATAGGGAAATGATTATAATAGACTGAGGATGGGGACCTGGCAACATACAGTTGCACGCACTCTACCACTAAGGAAATTATGGAGGTTGCTGAAGCACCTCCCTATTGGGAAAGGTGCCTTTTATGCAAGATGTCTCCCAGCTATTGGCTGGGGACATCTTTGCAAGTGCGCACACTGCCCATTAAAGAGCAAGGGAGTGCGCCACTGCAAGACTGTGCATCATGCACAGGAGAAGGAGGCAGAGGAGCATGAGGATGTCTCCACGGCTGGGAAGGTGAGTATTTCAGCATCCTCATCAGGAAGGGAGGACTCCTCTGATCAGCTCCATTGTCTTCTTTTGTCTATCTTTTTCTCTTTGATAGCATGGGAACTGGCAAAATTTCGGTAGAGCTTAAAGCCTGGAATAAGATAAGATATTGAGAGAGGGTTGAGGATAGGAGACTATAAGATTTTTAAACCCTTTTCAGCCTTCAAAATTTAGCAAAATGGACAAATTGCCTTTTTTCTGAAATTTGCGTAAATCGAATAGTAATTTTTAAGGGGGAAACTTGTAAAGTATTTAATTAGACAGAAATAAATCTTCCTATTCTTATTAATTTATTTACCATTTAATCTTTTCATGGTTGGAATATTGGCTGGTGCGCCAACTTCTTCAGTAAATGTCTATCAATCTGTAATAGTGAGTCATAGTGAGTCAAGTTACACACAGTCCATTTTTTCTCCAGTTTGCCTTAGACAATCCCATTTATAAAAATGGTTCATCATTGGAATGCTAATTAGAGAATGTCTTACTGCTGGGAACCTAAAGGAAACCGCAGTAAGTGTTCAGTTCACCTGTAGCACTATCACAAAAAATAAGGGATTGCCCATTTTCTTGGGGTAAACATCCTTTTAAATAGGTTAATAATCATCCAAAAGAGTATTTGTTAGAACACTCATTTCTGCTGATAGGTCTGTGTAAACATGGCAGCATTCAGATGGAAGCAATTGGCTGATTACATCTTCTATCATGGGCCAAAAATTCATTGCTGTCAGTAGCACATCTTCCAATAAAATCAGAGAATGTTCTGCCGAAAATATGCAAGTTACATGGGAACCAAACAAACCTTTTAACATTTATCCATCCCTATACAGTTTGCTGAAAGAGACCCTTAGATGAGTGTCAATCAATTTATTATACTGTTGATCAGCGCTCATTTCTGCAGGAAATCGGACATTTCAGTCTGCCATCAAGAGTGCTAAATGTGGGATCCCCTTTGTTGGCTTTTGATAGGGTGTTCGAAAATGGTTTGTCGAAACCAATCAATCCAGTCTAGGGCAGCAGAAAGCTCTCCTGATTAAAAATCCTTTTCTGTCTACCATTAACCTGTTCCAAAATCTTGGCGAGTCCTCATTGGTGATGTTATAGATCAAGACGAGAATTAATTATTATCCATCAATCAATAATGAAATAGCATGCTGCGTCAAAACATCAGTCTACTTGTTTTATACGCTAAATATGGGATTGATACCAAGTATATAAAGACAATTCTTGTCCCTTTCTTACTGTAAGCAAAGTCCTAAATTGCCTGTCTCACATCGACATCTTCCCTATCAGTCTTCTGTGCTTATCCAGATCATGAATTCTGAAGTGCACGGCATCAGCGTTATGCAAGATGAGATTATAATATTTACCACAATGGTTTTACCCGGCTCTGACAGGGCACTGCTGTGGGTCCTCTTCCCTGCTGGAGGCCATAGATGAGGGAACTGAAATAATGAGGAATAAATGACCCCAACAGCAATCCTGTGAAGCTGAGCTGATTGAGAATTTCTCCGTGGGAGGGAGCTGGGGGAAAAAATCCCTTTATTTTATCTTTCTAATCGAATACAGAGGTGAAAAATGAAGGCAGCTCGAGCCATGGAAAAAAATGGAGTGGCAAATTGCATTTCAGAAGAAAATCAAGTTACAATGGAGCAAACTTTTTTCTCTATTTTCTAAGGAAAGCTGGAAAGAAAGTCTGAAATCAGCGAGTATTTTATGGCCACTGGTTTTAATGGTTTTAACTTATCCACATTCTCTGCTTTTTTTTTATTTTTCGTCTTCGTTTTTTATTGTTAGTGTTATATTATCTTTTGATTTATTATTGGCCACTGATCTTTTCTTTGGCAGGGATCAGTAATGTCTATTCAGGTGCTTTGTTTTATCTATAGTATCACCTTTTCTGAAATTTAAACATTTGACATTCAACCTTTCCTGCTCCATAAGGGCACTCGAGAACACTTACTCTTTACCCATTAAATGTTACTGTTACTGCTTTTTAAAGCCTGTTTTTTTTTTACATTTTTTTATCGTGAGCACATATTGCTAAGCAAAACTACTCTTAGGTTTCCTATGGGTTGCAAAATTGACTTTTTAAATTTTGTGGACATCTTATCAAAAATTCGCAGACAGACAATATTTTTTATGGAGACATTAGAAAGCCTTAAAAAGTCATTATGTTTATGAGTGATACATGTCTACAGCCCCTAATTCTCATATAATGACATCGGAGACAGTTACTATAAACTGTAAAATGATGATAATTACACTTAAAATAATCTGGATTACTCTTTTCAGCCTAAAAAAAAAATCACAGATGCCTCATATTTTTTTTAGTCAAAAAAGTGCCATATACTTAGAGACTGGAATTTCTAGACAGTTGGCAACCTTGGGCTATGTTCAAATGACCATTTTTGCTCTCCGGGTGCTGTCCATGGAAAAACTAACAGCACTTGACCAATGTTATTCAGTAGGGCTGCTCAGATTACTTTTTTTCTACCAAATATCCACATGGAAAATAAATCAAAGCATGCATTAGTCTTCTCCATATCTTGGGTGCGACTCGTCTACTCAAACCTATGGGTGCACAAAAAAAAGGATAACAAGCAGATCATCCATTGCATTTGCGTTGATTTTATTAACATAGGAAACTGTATCTGGTGTTGTAAATTTTCTTCATTGCTGATGTATGAAAATGAATGCCATACAGATGAAAAAAAAAATCATTTTTTCTGGCCTTTTTTAATACACTTATAAATGAGTGAGAAGATGACTAACACCATACGTGAAAACTTTTGTGTGTTGTTAGAATATACATTATTGTTGAGTAGTGTTGAGCATTCCGATACTGCAAATATCGGGTATCGGCCGATATTCGCTGTATCGGAATTCCGATACCGAGTTCCGATATTTTTGTGATATCAGAAATCGGAATCGGAAGTTCCTATAAGATCCCAGGCGTGTGCGGTGCGTATGGTTCCCAGGGTCTGGAGGAGAGGAGACTCTCCTTCAGGCCCTGGGATCCATATTCATGTAAAAAATAAAGAATAAAAATAAAAAATATGGATATACTCACCCCTCCGGCGGACCCTGGACCTTAGCGGTGCAACCGGCAGCCTCCGTTCCTAAGAATACAGTGAGTGTAGGACCTACAATGATGTCGCGGCTTGTGATTGGTCGCGTGAGCGGCCACATGAGCGGTCACGCGACCAATCACAAGCCGCAACGTCATCGAAGGTCCTTCACTCTGCATTCTTAGGAACGGAGGCTGCCGGTTGCACCGCTAAGGTCCAGGGTCCGCCGGAGGGGTGAGTATATCCATAATTTTTATTTTTTTCTTTATTTTTTTCATGAATATGGATCCCAGGGCCTGAAGGAGAGTTTCAGATCCAAACCGATACTTTCAAATATCGGAAGGTATCGCTCAACACTATTGTTGAGAACTGTTTGATGCTGAATTTAATGCAATGTCTCCTAATAAAGCTGTAGTACATTAGAATGCTGGGAGCCCTGCAGATAAGAGGAGTGTTTGGGAGTAAGAAGAGAGTTACTTCCAACTTAGAATGAGTCAGTAGTGAAGTGAAGCATGTTACAGGGAGAGTGACAGACTAGGCCCACAGAGTGAGGAGTGTGTGAAGGGAAGAGGCAGAACAAAGATAGCAAGATTCTTTAGCTGGATCCAGTAGCAGAGTAATATGGCCAGAGCATCCAAGACCCTGTGTGGTGAAGTGGATAATAGACAGGAGAGTTCATCTGCAGTTAGTACTTCCAGGAGCCCAAAAGAGGAATAGGTTTTGATTATTGGGTAACCCTAAGGCAGCAC
Organism: Ranitomeya variabilis; assembly: GCF_051348905.1. Taxonomy (NCBI): domain Eukaryota; kingdom Metazoa; phylum Chordata; class Amphibia; order Anura; family Dendrobatidae; genus Ranitomeya; species Ranitomeya variabilis. The sequence continues at coordinate 634,188,637 of NC_135236.1, forward strand.
AAGCAAATTGGGTCTAAGCCAGACTTAAGAGTCATAGAGAATAAATACTGAGCTTGACAGGCTGGAGCCAGACCTGGGAGTCATAGTGAATGCACAATGATTTTGCCATATCGGAACAAAGGATATCACATGTCAAGGCTATGGTCACTAAATGACATAAGAAGAACGGACTATTCTAGTCAGGCAAGCCGTATTCTTGAAATGTAGTTGCTTTCAAGTGAAATGCCGCCATGTGAAACCAAAATGTCTGTGCCTCTGTGTAATGCAGATGAAGATGTGAACACTAAGGGCCCGAAGCATCAAGACCGACAATCACACCGGTCTTGATGAGAGGTCACACTGGTGTCCTGATTCATGATGTGGTGTGCTCCTCTTTAAGAATCTTGAGCTTCTGATGAGGGTCATGCGACTCCGTACACTGCGCTTGAAATTTCACTCCAGTCAGGTACTGGATTGAGATTTCTGGCCAGCAAAACACCACGCTCTACATGAATTTGATGAGCTGTAGTGTCGCGCCACAGCTGCACCTTTGTGCCAATTCAACTCCATCCATTTTGGCAGAGCGGGAAAAACTGCTGTGAAGATGCCAAGAGTTGTAAAACTTAAATTTTGCAAATTTTCAGAGCTTTTATGCCAGAAGATTTGTACATGCTATCTCTTCTGTGTATGTTATACTCGTTTCATCAATAATGACTGTTTTATTTTTTATAAAATGGACTTTCTTCCTTGTGATCGGAATACATTGGGGGTTTCTGCACCATCTGAACATATGCAGACTGAATACAGAACACCTGAATACACTAACAATACCCAAGCACTCAGAGGAGCCATTTCACTTGTGCTTGGGGTCGCAGTGCTACACGCTGACAGGTATGAACCTTACATGCTTGCATGAACTTAGCCTTACTCTGCAAAAGTAATTGATTCTTTAGTGGAAAATTGAGGAAAAAATCAGTGCAATGTGATATTTCCTTATAATGGTAACCCTTCTCCAGATTGCACCCATATAAATCATTCCCATCATATAAATGTATTACTGGTAAATACATTTATAAACTTATAGCTAAGGTACTAAGAGAAAGTTGCTAACTTTTTTTCTAATGTCCGCAAAAAAAATGGATGCAATGATTCTTTTGAAGCTGGAAGAGATTTTGCAAAGATTTGTAATTATTAGCCTTTTGCAGTGAATGCTGCTTTAGTGTTTATATCAGTAATCTGAGCTGTAGACATGTACCACTTATAATCTTAATGATTTCTTATGGTTTTCCATTGTGTCCATAAAAAATGTTAGCCCTCCATAATTTTGGGATTATTTGGTCCACCTTGTTTCCAGCAGTGAAAAAGTAAATCATGTTCCTTAGGCTAATTGGGCTTCAAGTTTCCATATATTGTTAGTTGACATAGATGACATCTTCTATGTCATGTATAGGCTACTCCAAATCTAATTACCGTAGTTGAGGATTGGTACCCCTACTGTTGAAGACAATACCGCAGAGGAACCATCGAGACCAATATTCATGGCATACATGGCATGATGAAAATGGTTTATGCAGCTTAGTGACAGGTTCTGGTGAAATTTGAATTTGGAAGTTTCTTTTAACTTTGGCTTATAAATTTGATATTATAATATTCAATATGTAAGGAACTCCAGTGGTCAAATAGGTGTTGGGTGAGGGGAGGGCCACAAGGATTTTCAGGGCCCCATACTGGCTACATTTTCAGGCCCCATTGAGACTCCACCCAGGCTCCACACCAGCTTTGCCTCCACCCCTCAAACCCTCCACAGTCCCACTGCCCTCTCTTGGAAAAACTCCACTTCCGCACTACATCCTCACCAATCACACAATACCAGTTCCCTTCAAACACCATATCACATACAGTAGCATGTAAAAGTTTGGGCAACTCCGGTCAAAAATACTGTTATTGCCAACAATTAAGCAGTTGAACATAAAATGAGTTCTAAATGGGCTAAAGTTAAAGATGACACATTTCATTTGTATTTTAGGCAAATGACAAAACGGAAAATGGTTCAATGCAAAAGGTTAGATACCCTGCATGGTTAGTACATAGTAGCACCAGCTTTTGAAAGCATCACACCATGCAAACACTTTTTGTAGCCAGTCCATAGTCTTTTAATTCTTGTTAGATGGATTTTCAACTATTCTTCCTTGTAAAATTCTTCCAGTCCTGTGAGATTACTGTGTCATCTTGCATGCACTATTATTTTTTAGGTTGATTTTCAATGATGTTTGGATCAGGGGACTGTGAGGGCCATTGTAAAACCTTCAGCTTGCACCTTTTGAAGTAGTCTTTTGTGGATTTTGACATGTGTTTAAGATCATTATCCATTTGTAGAAGCCATGCTCTTTTCAACTTCAGCTTTTTTACAGAGGGTCAGTAGAATAGCAACTGGAGTGGCAGATAGTACAGCCTCCCCAGACCCCTCAGACTAAGGGGCCCACAAGGAGTAATGCTACTGTTAACTGTATCAGCGTGTTTCTGCACCATGCTGATACAGTTAAACTCTATGGCAAAGCAGGGAACACGATCTCCCTGCACTTCTGTGCAGTCGCTATGAAGCCTGTGAGCCAAGGGGGTCAATTTGGCAGTTAAAAGTAATGATACAGTACCCTTCCCCCATCATTCTTCCTCAGCATCTGACATCTCAGCGCGATGATGTCACTACATGGCATCCTCTAAACTGAAATGTGCATCGCTTCAGAAGTCAAGTTGTGGAGACCAGAGCAACGGAGGAACAAGGAGGAGAGATGAGTATTGTATTCTTTTTTTGTTAGAACATTGTGGTGGCCATAAAACTGTATTGAGGACTATGGGATGCATTGTACTGTATGGATTATGGGGTGTTTTATACTGTATGGACTATGGGATGCATTATACTGTATGGACTATGGGATGCATTATGCTGTATATAGGACCATGTGGCAACTATTATAATATTTGGAGGACTATGTGGAAGCCTTTAAACTGTATGCAAACAATTACATAGTGTGAAAGTTTCCGTGGGGTCCATAATACTCTGTGGAGAGCTGTGTGAGGGCCATTATACAGTGTGGTGAGGTGTGGGGCCTTTATATTGCATGGAGACTTACTATACTGCAATGAGGGCTGTGTGGAGGTCACAGAGGGATCATACTGGGTTGGGGTCACCATTAGAGATGAGTGAATAAGTTTGGAAAACGATCGCCAAACAAAAATTCTGCACAAATATGGTACATATTTACATTCATGAGCGGTAGCACGAGCATTTTTCTTAAAATTGGAAAAAGTTGGTAACATTTGGTAAAAGATAGAATAAAAGCCATCAATTCATGTGCATCAGTAAAATCACAGCGTGACAGGTTAGAATACAATATATAGAATACACACACACACACATATATATATACATATATATATATACACATATACATATCTATATATACATATCTATATCTATCTATCTATCTATCTATCTATCTATCTATCTATCTATCTATCTATCTATCTATCTATATATATATATAGATAGATATATATATATATATATATATATATATATATATATATATACATATATACACATATCCATATCTATCTGTATCTATCTATCTATATCTATCTATCTATCTATCTATCTATCTATCTATCTATCTATATATATATATATATATATATATATATATATATATATATATATATACTAGCTGAAGAGCCTGGCGTTGCCTGGGCATAGTAAATATCTGTGGTTAGTTATAGCACCTCACTTCTCTTATTTTCCCATCACACCTCTCATTTTCCCCCTCACATCTCTCATTTTCTCCCTTACACCTCTCATTTTCCCCCTCACTCCTCTTATTTTCCCCCTGAATGCTCTCATTCCCCCCCTCACTCCTCTCATTCACCCCTCACTCCTCTCATTCCCCCCTCACATCTGTCATTTTCCAATCACTCCACTATTTTCCCTCACTCCTCTCATTTTCACTCACACCTTTTCATTTTCACCTCACACCCCTCATTTTCACCTCACACCTCTCATTTTTCCCTCAGTATATGCATGTTTGTCATCTCCCTTATATATAGTATACACCTGTATGTCATCTCCTGTATATAGTATATACCTGTATGTCATCTCCCCTGTAAATAGTATATACCTGCTGTATGTCATCTCCTCCTGTATATAGTATATACCTGTATGTCATCTCTTCTGTATATACTATATACCTGTATGTCATCTCCTCCTATATATAGTATATACCTGTATGTCATCTCCTGTATATAGTATATACCTGTATGTCATCTCCCCTGTATATAGTATACCCCTGCTGTATGTCATCTCCTCCTCTATATACCTATGTGTCATCTCCTCTTTTATATAGTATATACCTGTAAGCAGTGTTGAGCGATACCTTCCGATACTTGAAAGTATCGGTATCGGATAGTATCGGTCGATATCCGAAAAATATCGGATATCGCCGATACCGATACCCGATACCAGTACAAGTCAATGGGACACAAGTATCGGAAGCTAACCTGGATGGTTCCCAGGGTCTGAAGGAGAGGAAACTCTCCTTCAGGCCCTGGGATCCATATTCATGTTAAAAATAAAGAATAAAAAAAAAAAAATGGATATACTCACCCCCCCGGCGGACCCTGGACCTAGCGGTGTTAACCGGCAGCCTCCGTTCCTAAGAATGAGCGAGTGAAGGACCTTCGATGACGTGGCAGCTTGTGATTGGTCGCGTGACCGCTCATGTGACCACTCACGCAACCAATCACAAGACCGCGATGTCATCGCAGGTACTTCACTCGCTCATTCTTAGGAACGGAGGCTGCCGGTAGCAGCGGTTACAACCAGGGCGCGTCAGAGGGTGAGTATATCCCTATTTTTTTTTTTTATTCTTTATTTTACACATGAATATGCATTCCGATCCCGATTCCGATATCGCAAAAATATCGGAACTTGGTATCGGAATTCCGATACCGCAAATATCGGCCGATACCCGATACTTGTGGTATCGGAATGCTCAACACTACCTGTAAGTCATCTCCTCCTGTATATAGTATATACCTGTATGTCATATCTTCTGTATATACTATATACCTGTATGTCATCTCCTCCTATATACAGTATATACCTGTATGTCATCTCCTGTATATAGTATATACCTGTATGTCATCTCCCCTGTATGTAGTATACCCCTGCTATATGTCATCTCCTCCTCTATATACCTATGTGTCATCTCCTCTTTTATATAGTATATACCTGTAAGTAGTGTTGAGCGATACCTTCTGATACTTGAAAGTATCGGTATCGGATAGTATCGGCCGATATCCAAAAAATATCGGATATCGCCGATACCGATACCCGATACCAATACAAGTCAATGGGACACAAGTATCGGAAGCTAACCTGGATGGTTCCCAGGGTCTGAAGGAGAGGAAACTCTCCTTCAGGCCCTGGGATCCATATTCATGTAAAAAATAAAGAATAGAAATAAAAAAATATGGATATACTCACCCCTCCGGCGGACCCTGGACCTAGCGGTGTTAACTGGCAGCCTCCGTTCCTAAGAATGAGCGAGTGAAGGACCTTCGATGACGTGGCGGCTTGTGATTGGTCGCGTGACCGCTCATGTGACCGCTCACGCAACCAATCACAAGACCGTGACGTCATCGCAGGTACTTCACTCGCTCATTCTTAGGAACGGAGGCTGCAGGTTGCAGCGGTTACAACCAGGGCGCGTCAGAGGGTGAGTATATCCCTATTTTTTATTTTTATTCTTTATTTTACACATGAATATGCATTCCGATCCCGATTCCCGATATCGCAAAAATATCGGAACTCTGTATCGGAATTCCGATACCGCAAATATCGGCCGATACCCGATACTTGCGGTATCGGAATGCTCAACACTACCTGTAAGTCATCTCCTCCTGTATATAGTATATACCTGTGTGTCATCTGCTCCTGCATATAGTATAAACGTGTGTCACCTGCTCCTGTATATAGTATATACCTGTAAGTCATCTCCTCCTATATACCTCATTGAGGAGTTTAGGACCTGCGATGATGTCGCGGCTTGTGATTGGTTGCGTGAGCGGTCACATGAGCGGCACGCGACCAATCACAAGCCTCGACTTGTTCCTTTTGAAGGTCACTTGATGTCATCTTGATGTCACTTGATGTCATCCTGCGGTTGCTGAGTGACATTTGAATAAGATGACAGTCTTCCCGGTCAGTGGAGAGTCATTTTCGCCCTCTGCCAGTCTGTAGCTTTGCTGTTCTTAAAGTCTGCTGCTTCACCTTGTTGTAATGGACTGCTGTCTTAGAATTTTTAAGGATGGAGGCAACATGACGCTCACTGTGTCCCTCTGCTAGTAAAGCCAGAATTGAGCCCTTCTTTTCCTCACTCAAGACTTTTCTTTTTAACTCCTTTGGCATGGTTAAAAGTTATTTTTTCATTCCTATTACTTTTGGGATATTACTAGGACTTGTTTTGCCATCCAGCTTATCCTATTGCAAGATGATTGCGAATGCCACAGCAGGGATTTTTATACTTTCTTCGTTAAATAAGATTTCAGGTGATCACCTAATCAGAGGCACATTAAGTTGAATGAGGTGTACTCTTGTTGGAATTCAACCAACACTGGAAGGGAATGGCTCTCAGACATGTAGAGAAGCTTATTTTTATGAAACTGTGCAGTGGTTTCTTAATTCTTTCCAGAGCTGTATATATACATATACTGTATATGTCAATGACACACACATTTATATACGTATATATACACTCACTGGCCACTTTATTAGGTACACCTGTCCAACTTCTTGTTAACACTTAATTTCTAATCAGCCAATCACATGGCGGCAACTCAGTGAATTTAGGCATGTAGACATGGTCAAGACAATCTCCTGCAGTTCAAACCGAGCATCAGTATGGGGAAGAAAGGTGATTTGAGTGCCTTTGAACGTGGCATGGTTGTTGGTGCCAGAAGGGCTGGTCTGAGTATTTCAGAAACTGCTGATCTACTGGGATTTTCACGCACAACCATCTCTAGGGTTTACAGAGAATGGTCCGAAAAAGAAAAAAAATCCAGTGAGCGGCAGTTCTGTGGGCGGAAATGCCTTGTTGATGCCAGAGGTCAGAGGAGAATGGGCAGACTGGTTCGAGCTGATAGAAAGGCAACAGTGACTCAAATCGCCACCCGTTACAACCAAGGTAGGCCTAAGAGCATCTCTGAATGCACAGTGCGTCGAACTTTGAGGCAGATGGGCTACAGCAGCAGAAGACCACACCGGGTACCACTCCTTTCAGCTAAGAACAGGAAACTGAGGCTACAATTTGTACAAGCTCATCGAAATTGGACAGTAGAAGATTGGAAAAACGTTGCTTGGTCTGATGAGTCTCGATTTCTGCTGCGACATTCGGATGGTAGGGTCAGAATTTGGCGTAAACAACATGAAAGCATGGATCCATCCTGCCTTGTATGGAGCATCTTTGGGATGTGCAGCCGACAAATCTGCGGCAACTGTGTGATGCCATCATGTCAATATGGACCAAAATCTCTGAGGAATGCTTCCAGCACCTTGTTGAATCTATGCCACGAAGAATTGAGGCAGTTCTGAAGGCAAAAGGGGGTCCAACCCGTTACTAGCATGGTGTACCTAATAAAGTGGCCGGTGAGTGTATATATATATATACACTCACCGGCCACTTTATTAGGTACACCATGCTAGTAACGGGTTGGACCCCTTTTGCCTTCAGAACTGCCTCAATTCTTCGTGGCATAGATTCAACAAGGTGCTGGAAGCATTCCTCAGAGATTTTGGTCCATATTGACATGATGGCATCACACAGTTGCCGCAGATTTGTCGGCTGCACATCCCAAAGATGCTCCATACAAGGCAGGATGGATCCATGCTTTCATGTTGTTTACGCCAAATTCTGACCCTACCATCCGAATGTCGCAGCAGAAATCGAGACTCATCAGACCAAGCAACATTTTTCCAATCTTCTACTGTCCAATTTCGATGAGCTTGTGCAAATTGTAGCCTCAGTTTCCTGTTCTTAGCTGAAAGGAGTGGTACCCGGTGTGGTCTTCTGCTGCTGTAGCCCATCTGCCTCAAAGTTCGACGCACTGTGCGTTCAGAGATGCTCTTAGGCCTACCTTGGTTGTAACGGGTGGCGATTTGAGTCACTGTTGCCTTTCTATCAGCTCGAACCAGTCTGCCCATTCTCCTCTGACCTCTGGCATCAACAAGGCATTTCCGCCCACAGAACTGCCGCTCACTGGATTTTTTTTCTTTTTCGGGCCATTCTCTGTAAACCCTAGAGATGGTTGTGCGTGAAAATCCCAGTAGATCAGCAGTTTCTGAAATACTCAGACCAGCCCTTCTGGCACCAACAACCATGCCACGTTCAAAGGCACTCAAATCACCTTTCTTCCCCATACTGATGCTCAGTTTGAACTGCAGGAGATTGTCTTGACCATGTCTACATGCCTAAATGCACTGAGTTGCCGCCATGTGATTGGCTGATTAGAAATTAAGTGTTAACAAGAAGTTGGACAGGTGTACCTAATAAAGTGGCCAGTGAGTGTATATATATATATATATATATATATATATATATATATATATATATATATATATATATTAGACAGATAGACAGAAAGAAGAAAAGCTGGCAATTCAGTAGCCACGTAGTTTACAATCATTGCAGAAGCAGACATGATAGAAGTGGTGGATTACATACAGTAAATACACAAAGCTTAGGTAGATATAAATATGTTAGTAACATATACAATTGATACAATGTGTGTGCAGCTTACTGCACATGTATTTAATTAATAAAAGATAATTTTTCTGAAAAAAATGGTGTGGGCTACTGCATAATTTTGGTATCCAGCAGAGGGAAAGCCGATGGCTGGGGGCCAATGTTTATAGCCTGGGAAGGAGGTAATACTCCTGGAGCGTCCCAGGCTATTAATATCAGCTCACAACTGTATATTTAGCCTTTACTGGTTATTAAAATGAGGGACCTTAAAAACATAAGGTCCCCCAATATTTAATAACCAGCAAATGCTATGCAGACAGCTGTGGGTTGATATTAATAGCATAGGAAGGGGCCATGGATACTGCCCCAGGCTAAAAACATCAGCTCTCAGATGCCCCAGAAAAGGCGCATCTCTATGATGCACCAATTCTGACACTTAGCATCACTCTTCCCACTTGTCTTGTAGTGGTGGCAAGTGGGGTGATAGTTGGGGAGTTGATATCACATTTGTATTTTCAGGTGACATCAAACCCCAAAGTTAGTAATGGAGAGGCATCAATAAGACGCCCCATCTACTAACCCTATAGTCACATTGTTTGAAACCACACACCCAGAATAAAGTCCTTTAGTTGAAAGAAAAACACAAACTCCATTATAATCTTATTTAAACCATACTTACGACTTCACCCATTCCCTCTATGCCCTCATCATATGCAAAAGAGGTAAAAAAACAAACAATATTCCTCACCTTTCCACAGTGATGCTTTTAATCCATTTGTCCCATGTTGGGTCTAGCTCTGTTACATCTAGAGGGCAGGTTGCATGGTTGAATGATGCGACCATGGAGCCTGTCACCCAGTAGACACTGAGCACCGTGTGATCAATGTCTGCCTGTGAACTGCTATTCCCTGACTGAGGGCACTGTGAGTGTGAGAAGAGTCTACTGCTCACTGGGCCATCAAACAGATCTTGCAAGTTCACAGCCATTGAACTCACTTCACATATGTGACATCAATGGGAGCGCCATGCAATTTTAATAGATTTTGTGATCGCATATATACTGGTATCTACAGAGTGCTGCTGCATTCCTCCATTTTGCAAGTTATGTAGTCATTGCAGTAGGCACCTGTTCACACTATATGGAAGTGATGGTCAAATTTTTTGTTATATGCAGTTTTCTATTGGAGGCCTGTTTGCCCATTCACACTGTAGGCTTATTGAACAAGAGAAGTGTAATGTGCTGCTGCAGTGCAGTATAGTGCAACCTCCACCAGGGGATGCTGGTGAGGGAAGAGAGGTTGCACGCACAGCATAGCAACACTGAGCAGCAGCACAGGTGACACAGGTAACGAAAGAGTATTCAGACAAGCCAAATCCAAAACTGTCAGGACCTGACGTACCAAAGATAACAGCAAAACACGTAGTCAGGGACAAACAAGAAGTCAGAGCCTGCCGGGAACGTGGTAACCAAAGCATGAGATGTAAGACGAAGTTGGGGTACAAGCCAGAGTCGAAGCCAGTCGAGGAGCATGGTATGGAAAACAAGGGATGAAGTCCAGAGATCAGGTCGAGTCATACATGAGTACAGGCAGTCAGAGGCACAATGATTAGTAATACAGGTATACAGGTCAGGGGCACAAGTCAGGAAGCATGAACTATAGCTGACACTAGCCCTCAGGCTGCAGAGGACTGAAATAGCCCAGCCAGCTTAAAAACGAGGCAGAGGGGATTAACTCCCGCATGAGCAGGCCAGAGACAAGACAGCTGAAAGCAAACTCAGGACAGGTGTTGTGAATTCCGTTCTCGAACTCCCTCCTGTGGTCATGAATGGTACTTCGGCGAGTTCTGTCCGTGGACTCCCTCTGTGTAATACTATTGTAGGAACTCTAAGATTCTGGTAGCATGGGGCAATGAACAGACAGAGACGGGTTTCTTTAGTGAAAATAGTGTATTTGTAACACAGCAAAAACACACAAACAATATACTGATAACTCGCAATGAAATAAGTCCCTTAACCATATACGGCAAAACAGAAGAGTTCTTAGACCAAAGTCCTTGGCAAGGTGAGTGAGACGGGTGACGTGCAGATCCAAACACAGCTGGTGCAGAAAGAGTCAAATCCGGGTTTGAAGTAAACACAGGGGAGTCCAGAAACAAGTCCTCAGGTTAATCCCAGGTGTGGGATGAACACGGGTAAGTCCAGAAACAAGTTCTCAAGTTTATCTCAGTTGTGGCATAAACACGGGTAAGTCCAGAAACAAGTTCACATAAAGAATTATACTGGTGTAATTTCCAGTAGCTCCCACCGGGGGGAGTAAATAAGGATTAAGTAGCAAACACAGTCTAAGTCCAGCAGCAAGCTCCAAACACAGTTCCAAAACAGAGTTCTTACCCAGAAGAGAGAACCAAGGGTTAAGTTCCCAAGCCAACAGACTGAGAGCGTAACTTACTTAGGCAGAGAATGTCCAGAGCCATGGGTAGAAGTACAGCAGACAAGCAGCTGAGCTGATGGAGAAACCAAGCAGAATACTCCAGCAGTGAGGCTGACACCTGACCCGGGTTTTAAACAAATGAACAGGAAGTAGGGCAGACAACAGCAAACTCCATCTTAACAAAGGGCAAAATCATTCACAAGGTAACTTGGAAAACCCGGAATACTGACACTCTGGTGGCTGTGAGTGGAGCTGCTGGTTCTGAGATTCCTTCCTCAGCTGCTCTCGTTTAGGGCTAGGCTGGCTTCTCTATTTAACTCCACTCAGATCATTACTCCATGCCAGCTGTCAATGTCTTAGTACTGTTTCAGATCTCTCCTGGATCTTTCTGATGACCTGTCTACTCCAGCAGAAGCTAAGTCCCTGCTAGTTATTTTGTTGTTCATTGTTTTCCTGTCCAGCTTGCTACCATGATATTGCCTTGCTAGCTGGAAGCTCTGGGATGCAGAGTGGCACCTCCGCACCGTGAGTCGGTGCGGGGGTCTTTTTGCACACTCTGCGTGGTATTTTGTAGTTTTTTGTGCTGACCGCAAAGATATCTTTTCTATCCTCTGTCTGTTTAGTGAAGTCTGGCCTCCTTTGCTAAAGCCTGTTTCATTCCTGTGTTTGTGACTTCCATCTTAACTCACAGTCAATATTTGTGGGGGGCTGCCTTTTCCTTTGGGGAAATATCTCTGAGGCAAGGTAAGGCTTTATTTCCTATCTTTAGGGGTAGTTAGCTCTTAGGCTGTGAAGAGGCGTCTAGGCAGAGTTAGGTACGCTCCACGGCTATTTCTAGTGTGTGTGATAGGATTAGGGGTTGCGGTCAGCAGAGCTCCCACTTCCCAGAGCTTGTCCTGTTCTACAGTTTAATCATCAGGTCATTTTGAGTGCTCCTAACCACCAGGTCGGTAACAGTACAGCTGGCCCACAAAGTGTTAATGCATCTCAATAGAGGGATAAGAGAAGTTCTGAGACCATTTTTTTTCTCTGCAGTGTGTTTTGTCTTTCTTTTCCCCTTAACCTCTGGGTGGTTCAGGACTCAGGTGCAGATATGGACACTCAGGGTCTGTCCTCTTGTATGGATCAACTCACTGCAAGGGTACAAAGCATTCAGGATTATGTAGTTCAGAATCCGATGTTAGAGCCTAGAATTCCAATTCCTGATTTGTTTTCTGGGGATAGATCTAAGTTCCTGAATTTCAAAAATAATTGTAGACTGTTTCTTGCTTTGAAACCCCGCTCCTCTGGTGACCCCATTCAGCAAGTAAAAATCATTATTTCTTTGTTACGTGGCGACCCTCAAGACTGGGCATTTTCCCTGGCGCCAGGAGACCCTGCATTGCGTAATGTAGATGCGTTTTTTCTGGCTCTTGGATTGCTTTATGATGAACCGAATTCAGTGGATCAGGCAGAGAAAATCTTGTTGGCTTTGTGTCAGGGACAGGATGAAGCGGAGGTATATTGTCAGAAGTTTAGAAAGTGGTCTGTGCTTACTCAGTGGAATGAGTGTGCCCTGGCGGCAATTTTCAGAAAGGGTCTTTCTGAAGCCCTTAAGGATGTTATGGTGGGGTTCCCCACGCCTGGTGGTCTGAATGAGTCTATGTCCTTGGCCATTCAGATCGATCCAATACTCTGATTTGCTCTTTGTCGTCCTATTCTGTTATGGCATTTTTGGATTCAGGCGCTGCCCTGAATTTGATGGACTTGGAGTTTGCCAGGCTCTGCGGTTTTCCCTTGGAGCCTTTGCAGCATCCTATTCCTTTTACCCCTTTCTGACATCTGACGTACTATCCCATCGAGGTGGGGTGGGCCCGTATGACCACCGACGGGATAGTACGTCATACGCGATCGGCCGCGCTCAAGGGGGGAGCGCGGCCGATCGCGGCCGGGTGTCAGCTGCATATCACAGCTGACATCCGGCACTATGTGCCAGGAGTGGTCACGGACCGCCCCCGGCACACTAACCCCCGGCACACCGCGATCAAACATGATTGCGGTGTACTGGCGGTATAGGGAAGCATCGCGCAGGGAGGGGGCTCCCTGCGGGCTTCCCTGAGACCCCCGGAGCAACGCGATGTGATCGCGTTGCTCCGAGGGTCTCCTACCTCCCTCCTCGCCGCAGGTCCCGGATCCAAGATGGCCGTGGCATCCGGGTCCTGCAGGGAGGGAGGTGGCTTACCGAGTGCCTGCTCAGAGCAGGCGCTGGTAAGCCTGCAGCCCTGCACAGCAGATCGTCGATCTGACAGAGTGCTGTGCACACTGTCAGATCAATGATCTGTAATGTCCCCCCATGGGACAAAGTAAAAAAGTAAAAAAAAAATTCCCCACATGTGAAAAATATATAATATATATATATATATATATATATATATAAATATATATATCCTAAATAAAGAAAAAAAAAATATTATTCCCATAAATACATTTCTTTAGCTAAATAAAATAAAAAAAACAATAAAAGTACACATATTTAGTATCGCCGCGTCCGTAACGACCCAACCTATAAAACTGCCCCACTAGTTAACCCCTTCAGTAAACACCGTAAGAAAAAAAAAAAAACGAGGCAAAAAACAACGCTTTATTATCATACCGCCGAACAAAAAGTGGAATAACACGCGATCAAAAAAACTGATATAAATAACCATGGTACCGCTGAAAACGTCATCTTGTCCCACAAAAAACGAGCTGCCATACAGCATCATCAGCAAAAAAATAAAAAAGTTATAGTCCTGAGAATAAAGCGATACCAAAATAATTATTTTTTCTATAAAATAGTTTTTATCGTATAAAAGCGCCAAAACATAAAAAAATGATATACATGAGATATCGCTGTAATCGTACTGACCCGACGAATAAAACTGCTTTATCAATTTTACCAAACGCGGAACGGTATAAACGCCTCCCCCAAAAGAAATTCATGAATAGCTGGTTTTTGATCACTCTGCCTTACAAAAATCGGAATAAAAAGCGATCAAAAAATGTCACGTGTCCGAAAATGTTACCAATAAAAACGTCAACTCGTCCCGCAAAAAACAAGATCTCACATGACTCTGTGGACTCAAATATGGAAAAATTACAGCTCTCAAAATGTGGTAACGCAAAAAATATTTTTTGCAATGAAAAGCGTCTTTCAGTGCGTGACGGCTGCCAATCATAAAAATCCGCTAAAAAACCCGCTATAAAAGTAAATCAAACCCCCCTTCATCACCCCCTTAGTTAGGGAAAAATAAAAAAATTTAAAAATGTATTTATTTCCATTTTCCCATTAGGGTTAGGGTTAGGACTAGAGTTAGGGCTAGGGTTAGGGTTAGGGTTAGGGTTAGGGCAAGGGTTAGGGCTAGGGTTAGGGCTAGGGTTGGGGCTAGGGTTAGGGCTAGGGTTAGGGTTGGGGCTAGGGTTAGGGTTAGGGCTAGGGTTAGGGCTAGGGTTGGGGCTTATGTTAGGGCTAGGGTTAGGGCTAGTGTTACGGCTAGTGTTAGGGCTAGTGATAGGGCTAGGGTTATTGCTAGGGTTAGGGCTAGGGTTAGGGCTAGGGTTGGGGCTAGGGTTGGGGCTACAGTTAGGGTTGGGGCTAAAGATAGGGTTAGGGTTTGGATTACATTTACAGTTGGGAATAGGGTTGGGTGTGTCTGGGTTAGAGGAGTGGTTAGGGTTACTGTTGGGATTAGGGTAAGGGGTGTGTTTGGATTAGGGTTTCAGTTATAATTGGGGTGTTTCCACTGTTTCGGCACATCAGGGGCTCTCCAAACGGGACATGGCATCCGATCTGAATTCCAGCCAATTCTGCGTTGAAAAAGGAAAACAGTGCTCCTTCCCTTCAGAGCTCTCCCGTGTGCCCAAACAGGGGTTTACCCCAACATATGGGGTATCAGCGTACTCAGAACAAATTGGACATCATCTTTTGGGGTGCAATTTCTCATGCTACCCTTAGGAAAATACAAAACTGGGGGCCAAAAAATAAGTTTTGTGGGAAAAAAAAGATTTTTTATTTTCACGGCTCTGCGTTGTAAACTGTAGTGAAACACTTGGGGGTTCAAAGTTCTCACAACACATCTAGATAAGTTCCTTGGGGGGTCTAGTTTCCAACATGGGGTCACTTGTGAGGGGTTTGTACTGTTTGGGTACATCAGGGGCTCTGCAAATGCAACGTGACGCCTGCAGGCCAATCCATTTAAGTCTGCATTCCAAATGGCGCTCCTTACCTTCCGAGCTCTGTCATGCGCCCAAACAGTGGTTCCCCCCTACATATGGGGTATCAGCGTACTCAGGACAAATTGGACAACAACTTTTGTGGTCCAATTTATCCTGATACCCTTGGGAAAATAAAAAATTGGGGGCAAAAAGATCAGTTTTGTGAAAAAATATGATTTTTTATTTTTACGGCTCTGCATTATAAACTTCTGTGAAGCACTTGTTGGGTCAAAGTGCTCACCACACATCTAGATAAGTTCCTTAGGGGGTCTACTTTCCAAAATGGTGTCACTTGTAGGGGGTTTCAGTGTTTAGGCACATCAGGGGCTCTCCAAACGCAACATGGCGTCCCATCTCAATTCCAGTCAATTTTGCATTGAAAAGTAAAATGGCGCTCCTTTCCTTCCGAGCTCTGCCATGCGCCCAAACAGTGGTTTACCCCCACATATTGGGTATCAGCGTACTCAGGACAAATTGTACAACAACTTTTGGGGTCCATTTTCTCCTGTTACCCTTGGTAAAATAAAACAAATTGGAGCTGAAATAAATTTTGTGTGAAAAAAGTTAAATGTTAATTTTTATTTAAACATTCCAAAAATTCCTGTGAAACACCTGAAGGGTTAATAAACTTCTTGAAAGTGGTTTTGAGTACCATGAGGGGTGAAGTTTTTAGAATGGTGTCACACTTGGGTATTTTCTATCATATAGACCCCTCAAAATGACTTCAAATGAGATGTGGTCCCTAAAAAAAATGGTGTTGTAAAAATGAGAAATTGCTGGTCAACTTTTAACCCTTATAACTCCGTCAGAAAAAAAAATTTTGGTTCCAAAATTGTGCTGATGTAAAGGAGACATGTGGGAAATGTTACTTATTATGTATTTTGCGTGAGATATGTCTGTGATTTAAGGGCATAAAAATTCAAAGTTGGAAAATTGCGAAATTTTCAAAATTTTCGCCAAATATTCATTTTTTTCACAAATAAACGCAAGTTATATCGAAGAAATTTTACCACTATCATGAAGTGCAATATGTCACGAGAAAACCATGTCAGAATCGCCAAGATCCGTTGAAGCGTTCCAGAGTTATAACCTCATAAAGGGACAGTGGTCAGAATTGTAAAAATTGGCCCGGTCATTAACGTGCAAACCACCCTTGGGGGTGAAGGGGTTAAGGGGAATTGATGCTACGCCTCTGGCCAAGAATAAACCTCAGTACTGGACTCAGTTGACCATGTGCATGGCTCCTGCACATCAGGAGGATATTTGCTTTTTGGTGTTGCATAATCTGCATGATGTGGTCTTATTGGGTTTGACATGGCTACAAGTCCATAATCCAGTATTGGATTGGAAATCGATGTCTGTGTCCAGTTGGGGTTGGCAAGGGGTACATGGTGATGTTCCATTGTTGTCAATTTCTTCTTCCACTCCTTCTGAAGTCCCTGAGTTTTTGTCGGATTACCGGGATGTATTTGATGAGCCCAAATCCAGTGCCCTACCTCCTCATAGGGATCACGATTGTGCTATTAATTTGATTCCTGGTAGTAAGTTTCCAACAGTTCAATTTATCTGTGCCAGAAAATGCCGCTATGCGGAGTTATATAAAGGAGTCCTTGGAGAAAGTGCATATTCGCCCGTCGTCATCACCGTTGGGAGCAGGGTTCTTTTTTGTGGCCAAGAAGGATGGTTCTCTGAGACCTTGTATAGATTACCGCCTTCTCAATAAAATCACGGTCAAATTTCAGTACCCTTTGCCTCTACTGTCTGATTTGTTTGCTCGGATTAAGGGGGCTAGTTGGTTCACCAAGATAGATCTTCGAGGGGCGTATAATCTTGTGCTTATTAAACAGGGCGATGAATGGAAAACAGCATTTAATACGCCCGAGGGCCATTTTGAGTACCTGGTGATGCCATTTGGGCTTTCTAATGCCCCATCTGTGTTTCAGTCCTTTATGCATGACATCTTCCGAAAGTACCTGGATAGATTCATGATTGTATATTTGGATGACATTTTGGTCTTCTCGGATGACTGGGAGTCTCATGTGAAGCAGGTCAGAATGGTGTTCCAGGTCCTTCGTGCTAATTCCTTGTTTGTGAAGGGGTCTAAATGTCTCTTCGGAGTTCAAAAGGTTTCATTTTTGGGCTTCATTTTTTCCTTTTCTACTATCGAGATGGATCCTGTTAAAGTTCAGGCCATTTATGATTGGACTCAGCCTACATCTGTGAAGAGCCTTCAGAAATTCCTGGGCTTTGCTAATTTTTACCGTCGCTTCATCACTAATTTCTCTAGTGTGGTTAAACCGTTGACTGATTTGACCAAGAAAGGTGCGGATGTGGTGAATTGGTCTTCTGCGGCCGTTGAAGCTTTTCAGGAGTTGAAACGTCGTTTCTCTTTAGCCCCTGTGTTGTGTCAGCCAGATGTTTCGCTCCCTTTTCAGGTCGAGGTGGATGCTTCTGAGATTGGAGCAGGGGCTGTTCTATCTCAAAGAAGTTCTGATGGCTCTGTAATGAAGCCATGTGCTTTCTTTTCTAGGAAATTTTCGCCTGCTGAGCGTAATTATGATGTTGGCAATCGTGAGTTGTTGGCTATGAAGTGGGCATTTGAGGAGTGGCAACATTGGTTTGAAGGAGCCAAGCATCGCATGGTGGTCTTGACGGATCACAAGAATCTGACTTATCTCGAGTCTGCCAAGCGGTTGAATCCTAGACAGGCTCGATGGTCGCTATTTTTCTCCCGTTTCGATTTTGTGGTTTCATACCTTCCGGGTTCTAAGAATGTGAAGGCTGATGCCCTTTCAAGGAGTTTTGTGCCTGATTCTCCGGGAGTTCCCGAGCCGGCTGGTATTCTCAAAGAGGGGGTAATTTTGTCTGCCATCTCCCCTGATTTACGGCGGGTGCTACAGGAGTTTCAGGCTGATAGACCTGACCGTTGTCCAGCGGAGAGACTGTTTGTCCCTGATAGATGGACTAGTAGAGTTATCTCTGAGGTTCATTGTTCGGTGTTGGCTGGTCATCCTGGAATCTTTGGTACCAGGGATTTGGTGGCTAGGTCCTTTTGGTGGCCGTCCTTGTCACGGGATGTGCGATCCTTTGTGCAGTCCTGTGGGACTTGTGCTCAGGCTAAGCCCTGCTGTTCTCGTGCCAGTGGGTTGCTTTTGCCCTTGCCAGTCCCGAAAAGGCCCTGGACGCATGTTTCCATGGATTTTATTTCAGATCTTCCTGTCTCTCAAAGGATGTCGGTCATCTGGGTGGTTTGTGATCGCTTCTCTAAGATGGTCCATTTGGTACCCTTGCCTAAATTGCCTTCCTCTTCTGATTTGGTTCGATTATTTTTCCAGCATGTGGTTCGTTTGCACGGCATTCCGGAGAACATCGTGTCGGACAGAGGTTCCCAGTTTGTTTCAAGGTTTTGGCGGTCTTTTTGTGCTAAGATGGGCATTGATTTGTCTTTTTCTTCGGCTTTCCATCCTTAGACAAATGGCCAAACCGAACGAACTAATCAGACTTTGGAAACATATCTGAGATGCTTTGTTTCTGCTGATCAGGATGATTGGGTGACCTTCTTGCCTTTGGCTGAGCTCGCCCTTAATAATCGGGCCAGTTCGGCTACTTTGGTTTCGCCTTTTTTCTGTAATTCTGGTTTCCATCCTCATTTTTCTTCGGACTGTCCTGGTGTGGATTCTGTGGTGGACAGGTTGCAGCAGATTTGGAATCATGTAGTGGACAATTTGACATTGTCCCAGGAGAAGGCTCAACGTTTCGCTAACCGCCGTCGTTGTGTTGGTCCCCGACTTCGTGTTGGGGATTTGGTTTGGTTGTCATCTCGTTATGTTCCTATGAAGGTTTCTTCTCCTAAGTTTAAGCCTCGTTTCATTGGTCCCTATAAGATTTCTGAAATTCTCAATCCTGTGTCATTTTGTTTGGCCCTTCCAGCTTCTTTTGCCATCCATAAAGTGTTCCGTAGGTCGTTGTTGCGGAGATATGTGGCGCCTATGGTTCCCTCCGTTGACCCTCCTGCTCCGGTGTTGGTCGAGGGGGAGTTGGAGTTTGTGGTGGAGAAAATTTTAGATTCTCGTATTTCGAGATGGAAACTTCAGTACCTGGTCAAATGGAAGGGCTATGGTCAGGAAGATAATTCCTGGGTTGTTGCCTCTGATGTCCATGCTGCTGATCTAGTTCGTGCCTTTCATTTGGCTCGTCCTGATCGGCCTGGGGGCTCTGGTGAGGGTTCGGTGACCCCTCCTCAAGGGGGGGTTCTGTTGTGAATTCCGTTCTCGAACTCCCTCTTGTGGTCATGAATGGTACTTCGGCGAGTTCTGTCCGTGGACTCCCTCTGGTGGCTGTGAGTGGAGCTGCTGGTTCTGAGATTCCTTCCTCAGCTGCTCTCGTTTAGGGCTAGGCTGGCTTCTCTATTTAACTCCACTCAGATTGTTACTCCATGCCAGCTGTCAATGTCTTAGTACTGGTTCAGATCTCTCCTGGATCTTTCTGATGACCTGTCTACTCCAGCAGAAGCTAAGTCCCTGCTAGTTATTTTGTTGTTCATTGTTTTCCTGTCCAGCTTGCTACCATGATATTGCCTTGCTAGCTGGAAGCTCTGGGATGCAGAGTGGCACCTCCGCACCGTGAGTCGGTGCGAGGGTCTTTTTGCACACTCTGCGTGGTATTTTGTAGTTTTTTGTGCTGACCGCAAAGATATCTTTTCTATCCTCTGTCTGTTTAGTGAAGTCTGGCCTCCTTTGCTAAAACCTGTTTCATTCCTGTGTTTGTGACTTCCATCTTAACTCACAGTCAATATTTGTGGGGGGCTGCCTTTTCCTTTGGGGAAATTTCTCTGAGGCAAGGTAAGGCTTTATTTCCTATCTTTAGGGGTAATTAGCTCTTAGGCTGTGAAGAGGCATCTAGGCAGAGTTAGGTACGCTCCACGGCTATTTCTAGTGTGTGCGATAGGATTAGGGGTTGCGGTCAGCAGAGCTCCCACTTCCCAGAGCTTGTCCTGTTCTACAGTTTAATCATCAGGTCATTTCGGGTGCTCCTAACCACCAGGTCCATAACAGACAGGATCATGACAAGAGGCATGTTTTAGATGATAGGACCCATCAGACAAATATCACCTTGTCGCGGTTGATGGGCTCATCTGAATTGGCCAATTTATTCACTAAGAAACTTCACTTTTGTAAGTATTTTTTTTTTTTTAACTTTTTATTACAGTTTACTCAGCAATTGTGATAGATTTTATGTTCACATATATTTTGGTCTCTACAGAGTGCTGCTGCATTCCTGCTTTTTGCAAGCCATACAAGTGAGTGGATGTGGCTGGGTCTCCAAGGCTTAATAAATCAAAATAAAGTAATTAGCCTGGGCCTCAGAGTGTGACACAGTGTGCCAGGTGCTTATAGCATGGTTTAGCTATGCTGCCTCTGTGGCTGCGCAGAGTGTCTCACTCATTCTGGGACCCTTCTTTGCTTTTGCTCACCGGGTCCCAAACACCAGTAATAGAAGTAATGGCCTGATGGTGGCCCAGGGGCCCTGACTGAGACACCCATGCATGGGAAGTTATACAGAAGAATTACGTAGCTCAGAAAGGGGGCCACACAGTTCCCCATACAGCTGTTTTGTGCAGCAATGAAATAGTGCAGCATGGTGCACATTACTGCATGGAATACAGCGGTATACATTAAGATTTATATCAATATATAAACTATTGAAATATTTCATTATAGCTCATAATGTGAACAATGTCTTACTAGGACAGTTATTGAAAAAAAATGGGTTAACTTGTGACTACATTGAGATATAAGAATAATTGCATAAGCCCTAATACGATTCCTATAAACTTCTATCGGGTTTTAATGGATTATATGTATCATGCAAAAAAAAGTCTATTCTGATTCTTTGGTTCTTTGAGAGCTATATTCCATAAGAAGCGACAGCTTTAAACAGGCTCAGCAACTTTTTCATGTCTAATCGACATTAAATAGCATATGGAATTTCAGATTCAGAATATGTATTTTTTTAATCTTTATGCTCACCCTTTTGAACCCTATGCAATCCATCTAACATATGCATGCTGAAATATGTAGTCAGCCTCAATCCATCAATCAAGTCCTGCCACCAATATCATTATCAAGCTGATCAAGTATTAGGCTTTCCTGATATTGTCACAGAATGAAAGGATAGTCTCATGCTCATCAATAACTAAAATTGCATAGTACTTGTAAAAATAAGAAACTTTGCAATTTATCTTTTATTAAAAATCATCTAAGTTATCAAGAAATCAGGTATTTTAACCCCTTCACCCCAAAGCCTGTTTTCACCTAAGTGACACGGCCAATTTTTACAATTCTGACCACTGTCACTTTATGAGGTCATAACTCTGAAACGCTTCAAGGGATCCTGGTGATTCTGAGATTGTTTTCTCGTGACATATTGTACTTTATGATAGTGGTAAAACTTCTTCGATATGACTTGCATTTATTTGTGAAAAAAAAAGAAATTTGTCGAAAATTATGAAAATTTAGCAATTTTCAGATTTTTCGTTTTTATGCCCTTAAATTAGAGAGTTATATCACATAATATAGTTAATAAACAACATTTCTCACATGTCTGCTTTATATCAGCACAATTTTGGAAACATATTTTTTTTTGTTAGGGAGTTATAAGGGTTAAAAGTTGAAAAGCGATTTCTCATTTTTGCAACAAAATTTGCAAAACCATTTTTTTACGGACCACCTCACACTTGAAGTGACTTTGAGGGGTCTATATGACAGAATGCCCAAAAGTGACACCATTCTAAAAACTGCACCCCTCAAGGTACTCAAAACCACATTCAAAAAGTTTATTAACCCTTCAGGTGCTTCACAGGAATTTTTGGAATGTTTAAAAAAAATTGAACATTTAACTTTTTTTTCACAAAATTTTTACTTCAGATCCAATTTGTTTTATTTTACCAAGGGTAACAGGAGAAATTGGACCTAAAAAGTCGTTGTACAATTTGTCCTGAGTACGCCGATACCCCACATGTTGGGGTAAACCATTGATTGGGCACATGGCAGAGCTCGGAAGGGAAGGAGCGCCATTTGACTTTTCAATGCAAAATTGGCTGGAATTGAGATCGGAACCCATGTCGTGTTTGGAGAGCCCCTGACGTGCCTAAACAGTGGAAACCCCCACAATTGACACCATTTTGGAAAGTAGACCCTCTAAGGAACTAATCTAGATGTGTGGTGAGCACTTTGAACCTCCAAGTGCTTCACAGAAGTTTATAATGTAGAGCCGTAAAAAAAAATTAATATTAATTTTCACAAAAAATGATATTTTTGCCCCAAATTTTTTATTTTTTCAAGGGTAGCAGGATAAATTGGACCCCAAAAGTTGTTGTGCAATTTGTCCTGAGTACGCTGATACTTCATATATGGGGATAAACCACTGTTTGGGCGCATGGCAGAGCTCGGAAGGGAAGGAGCGCCATTTGACTTTTCAATGCAAAATTGGCTGGAATTGAGATCGGAACCCATGCCGTGTTTGGAGAGCCCCTGACATGCCTAAACAGTGGAAACCCCCACAATTGACACCATTTTTTAAAGAAGACCCCCTAAGGAACTTATCTAGATGTGTGGTGAGCACTTTTAACTCCCAATTGTTTCACTAAAGTTTAGAATGTAGCGCTATGAAAATTAAAAAAATCATTTTTTCTTTCCACAAAATGATGTTTTAGCCCGCAATTTTTTTTCCCCAAGGGTAACAGGAGAAATTGGACCACAAAAGTTATTATCCAATTTGTCCTGAGTACGCTGATACCCCATACATTGGGGGAACCACTGTTTGGGCGCACGGCAGAGCTCGGAAGGGAAGGAGCGCCGTTTGAAATGCAGACTTAGATGGATTGGTCTGCATGTGTCATGTTGCATTTGCAGAGCCCCTGATGTACCTAAACAGTAGAAACCCCCCACAAGTGACCCCATATTGGAAACTAGACCCCCCACGGAACTTATCTAGATGTGTTGTGAGAACTTTGAACCAACAAGTGTTTCACTACAGTTTATCACGCAGAGCCGTGAAAATAAAAAATATTTTTTTTCCACGAAAATTATATTTTAGCCCCCACGTTTTTATTTTCCCAAGGGTAAGGCTGGTTTCACACTTGCGTTTTTATCTGCATGCATTTTTTTTAAAAAAACGCATGTGTGAAAAAACACATGTAAACGCGGTAAAACGCATGTGTTTTTTAGACGCATGCGTTTTTATAGAAAAACACAAGAAAACAAGAAAAAAACAAAAAACCCTAACCCTACCTCTAACCCTACCCCTAACCCTACCCCTAACCCTAACCTGAAATACGTGGCACTGAAATACGTGGCACTGAAATACGTTTATATACGTATATACGTATATAAGTGCCACAATATTTCAGTGGCCACGTATATAAGTGCCACATATATAAGTGCCCCGTATATAAGTGCCACGTATATAAGTGCCACGTATTTCACGTAAAGGCCACGATATTTCAGTGCCACATATTTCACTGAAATATCGTGGCACTTAAATACGTGGCACTGAAAGACGTGGCACTGAAATACGTGGCACTGAAATATCGTGGCACTGAAATACGTGGCACTGAAATATCGTTGCACTGAAAGACGTGGCACTGAAATACGTGGCACTGAAATACGTGGCACTGAAATACGTGGCACTGAAATATTGTGGCACTGAAATACGTGGCACTGAAATACGTGGCACTATGACTGTCAGAAAATGTTCATTAAACGGTTAGGGGTGAGTCTAGGGGTAGGGTTAGGGTTAGGGTTTGGATCCCTTTATCACCTTGATGGTGGTGGGTGACTTTTCAGTGTGTGTTCTGTTTTTTTTCTATAAAAACACATGCGTTTTTAACGCAAACAAATGCATTGAGATCGGATGCCATGTCGCGTTTGGAGAGCCCCTGATGTGCCTAAACAGTGAAAAGTCCCCAATTCTAACTGAAACCCTAACCCCAACCCTAACCCCAGCCCTAACCCCAGCCTTAACCCCAGCCCTATCCCTAGCCCTAACCCCAACCCTAACCCTAGCCCTAACCCTAGCGCTACTTTCACACTAGCGTTTTTTTGCATACGTCGCAATGCGTCGTTTTGGCGAAAAAACGCATCCTGCAAAGTCATCTGCAGGATGCGTTTTTTCCCCATAGACTAACATAAGCGACGTATTGACACACGTCACAAGCGTCGTGCGACGGTTGCGTCGTGTTGTGGCGGACCGCCGGCAGCAAAAAACGTTACATGTAACTTTTTTTGTGCCGACGGTCCACCATTTCCGACCGCGCATGCGCGGCTGGAACTTCGCCCCCACCTCCCCGCACCTCACAATGGGGCAGCGGATGCGTGGAAAAACAGCATCCGCTGCCCCCGTTGTACGGCGCTTGCACAGTATGCGTCGGTATGTCGAGCCGACGCAGCGCGACGGCCCCGTACCGACGCTAGTGTGAAAGTAGCCTAACGGGAAAATGGAAATAAATATATATTTTTTAAATTTTATTATTTTTCCCTAACTAAGGGGGTGATGAAGGGGGATTTGATTTACTTTTATAGCATTTTTTGGGAGGATTTTTATGGTTGGCAGCCATCACACACTAAAAGACGCTTTTTATTGCAAAAAATAGTTTTTGCATCACCACATTTTGAGAGCTATAATTTTTCCATATTTTGGTCCACAGAGTCATGTGAGATCTTGTTTTTTGCAGGACGAGTTGTCGTTTTTATTGGTACCATTTTTGGGTACATGACATTTTTTGATCACTTTTTATTCCGATTTTTGGGAGGCAGAATGAACAAAAACCAGCAATTCCTGAAATTCTTTTAGGGGGGGCATTTATACCGTTCCGTGTTTGGTAAAAAGCATAAAGCAGTTTTATTCTTCGGGTCAGTACGATTACAGCGATACCTCATTTATGTAATTTTTTTATGTTTTGGCGCTTTTACACAATAAAAACTATTTTATATAAAAAAATAATTGTTTTTGCACCGCTTTATTCTGAGGACTATAACTTTTTTATTTTTCTGCTGATGATGCTGTATGGCAGCTTTTTTTTTGCGGGACAAGATGACGTTTTCAGCGGTACCATGGTTATTTATATCCGTCTTTTTGATCGCGTGTTATTCAACATTTTGTTTGGCGGTATGAGAATAAAGCGTTGTTTTTTGGCTCTTTTTTTTTTTTTATGGTGTTCACTGAAGGGGTTATCTAGTGATATAGTTTTATAGGTGGGGTAGTTACGGACGCGGCGATACTAAATATGTGTACTTTTATTGTGTGATTTTTTTTATTTAGATAAAGAAATGTATTTATGGGATTTTTATATTTTTTTTCTTTATTTAGGAATTTATTTATTTATTTTTTTACACATGTGGAAAATTTTTTTTTTTACCTTTTTACTTTGTCCCAGAGGGGGACATCACAGATCGGTGATCTGACAGTGTGCACAGCACTCTGTCAGATCACCGATGTGACAGGCACATTGCAGAGGCTTGCCGGCGCCTGCTATGAGGAATTCTCAGCAGACGCCGGCAAGCAGGGTTATATCATGACACAGAAGGAGTCCCGCGGCCATCTTGGATCCGGGGACTCCTTCCAGGTCACCGGAGCAGCGCGATCTCATCGCGTTGCTCCGGTGGGAGAGCGCAGGGAGCCCCCGTCCCTGCGCGATCCCCCTCTATGCTGCTGTCACTATTGACAGCGGCATCAGAGGGGTTAAATGCCCGCGATCGGCGATAGCGCCGATCATGGGCATTGCTGCGGGTTGCCAGCTGTCATATACAGCTGACACCCGCACACGATCACCGCGGCGCTCAGCGCGAGACCGCGGTGATCGATGCGCCGTACTAGTACTGCGGCTGGCACTAATGCAGTGCCGGCAGCGCAGTACTAGTACGGCGCATGTCGCGAAGGGGTTAATGTTATAGTGTACAACTCCTTGCCTAAATTACCTAGGCAATGAGCACACAGCAGGATAATGAATGTTCTGTGCTTTAGAGTGCTCCTGCGCTTCACCAAGACTGGAGAGGCAAATATGTCTGTGATAACAGCCCAATTCTTAAGGTACCTTCACACTAAACGACTTTGCAGCGATAACGACAGCGATCCGTAGCGTTGCAGCGTCCTGGCTAGCGATATCGTTGTGTTTGACATGCAGCAGCGATCAGGATCCTGCTGTGATATCGCTGGTCATTGCTGAAAGTTCTGAACTTTATTTGGTCGTCAGATCGGCGTGTATCGTTGTGTTTGACAGCAAAAGCAACGATGCCAGCGATGTTTTACAATGGTAACCAGTAGGGTTGAGCGAAACGGATCGTTCATTTTCATAAGTCGCCGACTTTTGGCAAAGTCGGCGTCTCATGAAACCGAGCCGATCCCTGTGTGGGGTCTGCCATGCGGTACGCGACTTTCGCGCCAAAGTCGCGTTTCAATGACGCTAAAAGCGCCATTTCTCAGCCAATGAAGGTGGATGCAGAGTGTGGGCAGCGTGATGACATAGATCTCAGTCTCCACCATCTTAGAGAAGGGCATTGCAGTGATTGGCTTGCTTTCTGCGGCGTCACAGGGGCTATAAAGGGGCGTTCCCGCTGACCGCCATTTTACTGCTGGTGATCTGAGCATAGGGAGAGGTTGCTGCCGCTTCGTCAGAAGCAGGGATAGTGTTAGGCAGGGTACATAAAGCCACAAACCGCTTGTGCTGTAGCGATTTCCACTGTCCAAAACCACCTTCTGTTTGCAGGGACAGTGGAAGCTACATTTTTTTTCCACAGCGCTGTAGCTCATTGGGCTGCACTAGAAGGCTCCCTGACCCTGATAGCTGCGTTGCTGTGCCTGTGTGTACGCCGCTGTGCAAACCAACTGGTTTTTTCAAAGCACAAATCCTGTTGTTCCTTCCTTTCTGCACAGCTATCTTGTGTGTTTGTCCACACTTTTGTGTGCAGCAGTCCTTTTTATAGCTGCCTGCCATACTTTTCTGAGATAACTGCAGGGAGATAAATATTGGCAAGTCTGCCTCCGTGCCATTGCTGTGTGTGGCATCTGTCTCTCATTGTGTGCCACCGAAAACCACTGTGTGATACTTGGCCATTTTTTGTTTTTTTATAAATTCTCCCTTTTCTAAAAAAAAAAAATAGTGGGAGATAAATATTGGCAAGTCTGCCTCCGTGCCATTGCTGTGTGTGGCATCTGTCTCTCATTGTGTGCCACCAAAAACGACTGTGTGATACTTGGCCATTTTTTTTTTTTTTATAAATTCTCCCTTTTCTAAAAAAAAAAAAATTAGTGGGAGATAAATATTAGCAAGTCTGCCTCCGTGCCATTGCTGTGTGTGGCATCTGTCTCTCATTGTGTGCCACCGAAAACCACTGTGTGATACTTGGCCATTTTTTTTTTTTGGCTAAATTCTCCCTTTTAAAAAAAAAAATAGTGGGAGATAAATATTGGCAAGTCTGCCTCCGTGCCATTGCTGTGTGTGGCATCTGTCTCTCATTGTGTGTCACCGAAAACCACTGTGTGATACTTGGCCATTTTTTTTTTATAAATTCTCCCTTTTCGAAAAAAAAAAATTAGTGGGAGATAAATATTGGCAAGTCTGCCTCCGTGCCATTGCTGTGTGTGGCATCTGTCTCTCATTGTGTGCCACCGAAAACCACTGTGTGATACGTGGCCATTTTTTTATTTTGGCTAAATTCTCCCTTTTCAAAAAAAAAAATAGTGGGATATAAATATTGGCAAGTCTGCCTCCGTGCCATTGCTGTGTGTGGCATCTGTCTCTCATTGTGTGCCACCGAAAACCACTGTGTGATACTTGGCCATTTTTTTTTTTTATAAATTCTCCCTTTTCTAAAAAAAAAAATTGTGGGAGATAAATATTGGCAAGTCTGCCTCCATGCCATTGCTGTGTGTGGCATCTGTCTCTCATTGTGTGCCACCGAAAACCACTGTGTGATACTTGGCCATTTTTTTTATTTTTTATAAATTCTCCCTTTTCTAAAAAAAAAAAATAGTGGGAGATAAATATTGGCAAGTCTGCCTCCGTGCCATTGCTGTGTGTGGCATCTGTCTCTCATTGTGTGCCACCGAAAACCACTGTGTGATACGTGGCCATTTTTTATTTTGGCTAAATTCTCCCTTTTCAAAAAAAAAAATAGTGGGAGATAAATATTGGCAAGTCTGCCTCCGTGCCATTGCTGTGTGTGGCATCTGTCTCTCATTGTGTGCCACCGAAAACCACTGTGTGATACTTGGCCATTTTTTTTTTTTTTATAAATTATCCCTTTTCTAAAAAAAAAAAATTGTGGGAGATAAATATTGGCAAGTCTGCCTCCATGCCATTGCTGTGTGTGGCATCTGTCTCTCATTGTGTGCCACCGAAAACCACTGTGTGATACTTGGCCATTTTTTTTAAATTTTTAAAAATTCTCCCTTTTCTAAAAAAAAAAAATTAGTGGGAGATAAATATTGGCAAGTCTGCCTCCGTGCCATTGCTGTGTGTGGCATCTGTCTCTCATTGTGTGCCACCGAAAACTACTGTGTGATACTTGGCCATTTTTTTTTATTTTGGCTAAATTCTCCCTTTTCAAAAAAAAAAATAGTGGGAGATAAATATTGGCAAGTCTGCCTCCGTG
Organism: Ranitomeya variabilis; assembly: GCF_051348905.1. NCBI lineage: Eukaryota > Metazoa > Chordata > Amphibia > Anura > Dendrobatidae > Ranitomeya > Ranitomeya variabilis. The sequence goes on from NC_135236.1 coordinate 634,217,728, forward strand.
CCATTGCTGTGTGTGGCATCTGTCTCTCATTGTGTGCCACCGAAAACCACTGTGTGATACTTGGCCATTTTTTTTTTATAAATTCTCCCTTTTCTAAAAAAAAAATTAGTGGGAGATAAATATTGGCAAGTCTGCCTCCGTGCCATTGCTGTGTGTGGCATCTGTCTCGCATTGTGTGCCACCGAAAACCACTGTGTGATACTTGGCCATTTTTTTTTTTATAAATTCTCCCTTTTCTAAAAAAAAAAAACTTTGTGGGAGATAAATATTGGCAAGTCTGCCTCCGTGCCATTGCTGTGTGTGGCATCTGTCTCTCATTGTGTGCTACCGAAAACCACTGTGTGATACTTGGCCATTTTTTTTTTTATAAATTCTCCCTTTTCTAAAAAAAAAAATTAGTGGGAGATAAATATTGGCAAGTTTGCCTCCGTGCCATTGCTGTGTGTGGCATCTGTCTATCATTGTGTGCCACCGAAAACCACTGTATGATACTTGGCCATTTTTTTTTTTTTATAAATTCTCCCTTTTCTAAAAAAAAAAAACTTTGTGGGCGATAAATATTGGCAAGTCTGCCTCCGTGCCATTGCTGTGTGTGGCATCTGTCTCTCATTGTGTGCCACCGAAAACCACTGTGTGATACTTGGCCATTTTTTTTATTTTTTATAAATTCTCCCTTTTCTAAAAAAAAAAAATAGTGGGAGATAAATATTGGCAAGTCTGCCTCCGTGCCATTGCTGTGTGTGGCATCTGTCTCTCATTGTGTGCCACCGAAAACCACTGTGTGATACGTGGCCATTTTTTATTTTGGCTAAATTCTCCCTTTTCAAAAAAAAAAATAGTGGGAGATAAATATTGGCAAGTCTGCCTCCGTGCCATTGCTGTGTGTGGCATCTGTCTCTCATTGTGTGCCACCGAAAACCACTGTGTGATACTTGGCCATTTTTTTTTTTTTTATAAATTATCCCTTTTCTAAAAAAAAAAAATTGTGGGAGATAAATATTGGCAAGTCTGCCTCCGTGCCATTGCTGTGTGTGGCATCTGTCTCTCATTGTGTGCCACCGAAAACCACTGTGTGATACTTGGCCATTTTTTTTAAATTTTTAAAAATTCTCCCTTTTCTAAAAAAAAAATAGTGGGAGATAAATATTGGCAAGTCTGCCTCCGTGCCATTGCTGTGTGTGGCATCTGTCTCTCATTGTGTGCCACCGAAAACCACTGTGTGATACTTGGCCATTTTTTTTAAATTTTTAAAAATTCTCCATTTTCAAAAAAAAAAATAGTGGGAGATAAATATTGGCAAGTCTGCCTCCGTGCCATTGCTGTGTGTGGCATCTGTCTCTCATTGTGTGCCACCGAAAACCACTGTGTGATACTTGGCCATTTTTTTTTTTTATAAATTCTCCCTTTTCTAAAAAAAAAAATTTGTGGGAGATAAATATTGGCAAGTCTGCCTCCGTGCCATTGCTGTGTGTGGCATCTGTCTCGCATTGTGTGCCACCGAAAACCACTGTGTGATACTTGGCCATTTTTTTTTTTATAAATTCTCCCTTTTCTAAAAAAAAAAAACTTTGTGGGAGATAAATATTGGCAAGTCTGCCTCCGTGCCATTGCTGTGTGTGGCATCTGTCTCTCATTGTGTGCTACCGAAAACCACTGTGTGATACTTGGCCATTTTTTTATTTTTTATAAATTCTCCCTTTTCTAAAAAAAAAAATTAGTGGGAGATAAATATTGGCAAGTCTGCCTCCGTGCCATTGCTGTGTGTGGCATCTGTCTCTCATTGTGTGCCACCGAAAACCACTGTGTGATACTTGGCCATTTTTTTTATTTTGGCTAAATTCTCCCTTTTCTAAAAAAAAAATTAGTGGGAGATAAATATTGGCAAGTCTGCCTCCGTGCCATTGCTGTGTGTGGCATCTGTCTCTCATTGTGTGCCACCGAAAACTACTGTGTGATACTTGGCCATTTTTTTTTTTTATAAATTCTTCCTTTTCTAAAAAAAAAAATTAGTGGGAGATAAATATTGGCAAGTCTGCCTCCGTGCCATTGCTGTGTGTGGCATCTGTCTCTCATTGTGTGCCACCGAAAACCACTGTGTGATACTTGGCCATTTTTTTTTTATAAATTCATCCTTTTCTAAAAAAAAAAAACTTTGTGGGAGATAAATATTGGCAAGTCTGCCTCCGTGCCATTGCTGTGTGTGGCATCTGTCTCTCATTGTGTGCTACCAAAAACCACTGTGTGATACTTGGCCATTTTTTTATTTTTTATAAATTCTCCCTTTTCTAAAAAAAAAAATTAGTGGGAGATAAATATTGGCAAGTCTGCCTCCGTGCCATTGCTGTGTGTGGCATCTGTCTCTCATTGTGTGCCACCGAAAACCACTGTGTGATACTTGGCCATTTTTTTTAAATTTTTAAAAATTCTCCCTTTTCTAAAAAAAAAAAATTAGTGGGAGATAAATATTGGCAAGTCTGCCTCCGTGCCATTGCTGTGTGTGGCATCTGTCTCTCATTGTGTGCCACCGAAAACCACTGTGTGATACTTGGCCATTTTTTTTTAATTTTTAAAAATTCTCCCTTTTCTAAAAAAAAAAAATTAGTGGGAGATAAATATTGGCAAGTCTGCCTCCGTGCCATTGCTGTGTGTGGCATCTGTCTCTCATTGTGTGCCACCGAAAACTACTGTGTGATACTTGGCCATTTTTTTTTATTTTGGCTAAATTCTCCCTTTTCAAAAAAAAAATAGTGGGAGATAAATATTGGCAAGTCTGCCTCCGTGCCATTGCTGTGTGTGGCATCTGTCTCTCATTGTGTGCTACCAAAAACCACTGTGTGATACTTGGCCATTTTTTTATTTTTTATAAATTCTCCCTTTTCTAAAAAAAAAAATTAGTGGGAGATAAATATTGGCAAGTCTGCCTCCGTGCCATTGCTGTGTGTGGCATCTGTCTCTCATTGTGTGCCACCGAAAACCACTGTGTGATACTTGGCCATTTTTTTTAAATTTTTAAAAATTCTCCCTTTTCTAAAAAAAAAAAATTAGTGGGAGATAAATATTGGCAAGTCTGCCTCCGTGCCATTGCTGTGTGTGGCATCTGTCTCTCATTGTGTGCCACCGAAAACCACTGTGTGATACTTGGCCATTTTTTTTTAATTTTTAAAAATTCTCCCTTTTCTAAAAAAAAAAAATTAGTGGGAGATAAATATTGGCAAGTCTGCCTCCGTGCCATTGCTGTGTGTGGCATCTGTCTCTCATTGTGTGCCACCGAAAACTACTGTGTGATACTTGGCCATTTTTTTTTATTTTGGCTAAATTCTCCCTTTTCAAAAAAAAAATAGTGGGAGATAAATATTGGCAAGTCTGCCTCCGTGCCATTGCTGTGTGTGGCATCTGTCTCTCATTGTGTGCCACCGAAAACCACTGTGTGATACTTGGCCATTTTTTTTTTTTATAAATTCTCCCTTTTCTAAAAAAAAAATTAGTGGGAGATAAATATTGGCAAGTCTGCCTCCGTGCCATTGCTGTGTGTGGCATCTGTCTCGCATTGTGTGCCACCGAAAACCACTGTGTGATACTTGGCCATTTTTTTTTTTTATAAATTCTCCCTTTTCTAAAAAAAAAAAACTTTGTGGGAGATAAATATTGGCAAGTCTGCCTCCGTGCCATTGCTGTGTGTGGCATCTGTCTCTCATTGTGTGCTACCGAAAACCACTGTGTGATACTTGGCCATTTTTTTTTTATAAATTCTCCCTTTTCTAAAAAAAAAAATTAGTGGGAGATAAATATTGGCAAGTCTGCCTCCGTGCCATTGCTGTGTGTGGCATCTGTCTCTCATTGTGTGCCACCGAAAACCACTGTGTGATACTTGGCCATTTTTTTTTTTTATAAATTCTCCCTTTTCTAAAAAAAAAAATTAGTGGGAGATAAATATTGGCAAGTTTGCCTCCGTGCCATTGCTGTGTGTGGCATCTGTCTATCATTGTGTGCCACCGAAAACCACTGTGTGATACTTGGCCATTTTTTTTTTTTATAAATTCATCCTTTTCTAAAAAAAAAAAACTTTGTGGGAGATAAATATTGGCAAGTCTGCCTCCGTGCCATTGCTGTGTGTGGCATCTGTCTCTCATTGTGTGCTACCAAAAACCACTGTGTGATACTTGGCCATTTTTTTTTTTTTTATAAATTCTCCCTTTTCTAAAAAAAAATTAGTGGGAGATAAATATTGGCAAGTCTGCCTCCGTGCCATTGCTGTGTGTGGCATCTGTCTCTCATTGTGTGCCACCGAAAACCACTGTGTGATACTTGGCCATTTTTTTTTTTAATAAATTCTCCCTTTTCTAAAAAAAAAAATTAGTGGGAGATAAATATCTTCCTCGTGCTGGGAGTCCGGTCCACCGCTGTAAGGTTGTGGGTTCAGGGGAGCTTGATTCGCTCCGCGCGAGTCAGGTCAGATAGAAGGACGCGGGAGTCAGATGGAAGCCGCTAACTTCTGGCGTTCCCCGGCCGGAAGCAACGCTGAAGCAGGCAGACTTGCCAATATTTATCTCCCACTATTTTTTTTTTTTTTAGAAAAGGGAGAATTTATAAAAAAACAAAAAATGGCCAAGTATCACACAGTGGTTTTCGGTGGCACACAATGAGAGACAGATGCCACACACAGCAATGGCACGGAGGCAGACTTGCCAATATTTATCTCCCACAATTTTTTTTTTTTGAAAAGGGAGAATTTAGCCAAAATAAAAAAAATGGCCAAGTATCACACAGTGGTTTTCGGTGGCACAGAATGAGAGACAGATGCCACACACAGCAATGGCACGGAGGCAGACTTGCCAATATTTATCTCCCACTAATTTTTTTTTTTTTGAAAAGGGAGAATTTATCCAAAATAAAAAAAAATGGCCAAGTATCACACAGTGGTTTTCGGTGGCACACAATGAGAGACAGATGCCACAAGCAGCAATGGCACGGAGGCATTTTTTATAAATTCTCCCTTTTCTAAAAAAAAAAAATTTTGTGCGAGATAAATTTTGGCAAGTCTGCCTCCGTGCCATTGCTGTGTGTGGCATCTGTCTCTCATTGTGTGCTACCAAAAACCACTGTGTGATACTTGGCCATTTTTTTATTTTTTATAAATTCTCCCTTTTCTAAAAAAAAAATTAGTGGGAGATAAATATTGGCAAGTCTGCCTCCGTGCCATTGCTGTGTGTGGCATCTGTCTCTCATTGTGTGCCACCGAAAACCACTGTGTGATACTTGGCCATTTTTTTTTTTATAAATTCTCCCTTTTCTAAAAAAAAAAAAATTAGTGGGAGATAAATATCTTCCTCGTGCTGGGAGTCCGGTTCACCGCTGTAAGGTTGTGGGATCAGGGGAGCTTGATTCGCTCCGCGCGAGTCAGGTCAGATAGAAGGACGCGGGAGTCAGATGGAAGCCGCTAACTTCTGGCGTGCCCCGGCCGGAAGCAACGCTGAAGCAGGCAGACTTGCCAATATTTATCTCCCACTAATTTTTTTTTTTTAGAAAAGGGAGAATTTATTAAAAAAAAAAAATGGCCAAGTATCACACAGTCGTTTTCGGTGGCACACAATGAGAGACAGATGCCACACACAGCAATGGCACGGAGGCAGACTTGCCAATATTTATCTCCCACAATTTTTTTTTTTGAAAAGGGAGAATTTAGCCAAAATAAAAAAAATGGCCAAGTATCACACAGTGGTTTTCGGTGGCACACAATGAGAGACAGATGCCACACACAGCAATGGCACGGAGGCAGACTTTCCAATATTTATCTCCCACTAATTTTTTTTTTTTTTGAAAAGGGAGAATTTAGCCAAAATAAAAAAAATGGCCAAGTATCACACAGTGGTTTTCGGTGGCACACAATGAGAGACAGATGCCACACACAGCAATGGCACGGAGGCAGACTTGCCAATATTTATCTCCCACAATTTTTTTTTTTTGAAAAGGGAGAATTTAGCCAAAATAAAAAAAATGGCCAAGTATCACACAGTGGTTTTCGGTGGCACACAATGAGAGACAGATGCCACACACAGCAATGGCACGGAGGCAGACTTGCCAATATTTATCTCCCACTATTGTTTTTTTTTTGAAAAGGGAGAATTTAGCCAAAATAAAAAAAATGGCCAAGTATCACACAGTGGTTTTCGGTGGCACACAATGAGAGACAGATGCCACACACAGCAATGGCACGGAGGCAGACTTGCCAATATTTATCTCCCACTATTTTTTTTTTTTTTTGAAAAGGGAGAATTTAGCCAAAATAAAAAAAATGGCCAAGTATCACACAGTGGTTTTCGGTGGCACACAATGAGAGACAGATGCCACAAGCAGCAATGGCATGGAGGCATTTTTTATAAATTCTCCCTTTTCTAAAAAAAAAAAACTTTGTGGGAGATAAATTTTGGCAAGTCTGCCTCCGTGCCATTGCTGTGTGTGGCATCTGTCTCTCATTGTGTGCTACCAAAAACCACTGTGTGATACTTGGCCATTTTTTTATTTTTTATAAATTCTCCCTTTTCTAAAAAAAAAATTAGTGGGAGATAAATATTGGCAAGTCTGCCTCCGTGCCATTGCTGTGTGTGGCATCTGTCTCTCACTGTGTGCCACCGAAAACCACTGTGTGATACTTGGCCATTTTTTTTTTTTATAAATTCTCCCTTTTCTAAAAAAAAAAATTAGTGGGAGATAAATATCTTCCTCGTGCTGGGAGTCCGGTTCACCGCTGTAAGGTTGTGGGATCAGGGGAGCTTGATTCGCTCCGCGCGAGTCAGGTCAGATAGAAGGACGCGGGAGTCAGATGGAAGCCGCTAACTTCTGGCGTGCCCCGGCCGGAAGCAACGCTGAAGCAGGCAGACTTGCCAATATTTATCTCCCACTAATTTTTTTTTTTTAGAAAAGGGAGAATTTATTAAAAAAAAAAAATGGCCAAGTATCACACAGTCGTTTTCGGTGGCACACAATGAGAGACAGATGCCACACACAGCAATGGCACGGAGGCAGACTTGCCAATATTTATCTCCCACAATTTTTTTTTTTTGAAAAGGGAGAATTTAGCCAAAATAAAAAAAATGGCCAAGTATCACACAGTGGTTTTCGGTGGCACACAATGAGAGACAGATGCCACACACAGCAATGGCACGGAGGCAGACTTGCCAATATTTATCTCCCACTAATTTTTTTTTTTTTTTGAAAAGGGAGAATTTAGCCAAAATAAAAAAAATGGCCAAGTATCACACAGTGGTTTTCGGTGGCACACAATGAGAGACAGATGCCACAAACAGCAATGGCACGGAGGCATTTTTTATAAATTCTCCCTTTTCTAAAAAAAAACAACTTTGTGGGAGATAAATATTGGCAAGTCTGCCTCCGTGCCAATGCTGTGTGTGGCATCTGTCTCTCATTGTGTGCTACCAAAAACCACTGTGTGATACTTGGCCATTTTTTTATTTTTTATAAATTCTCCCTTTTCTAAAAAAAAAAATTAGTGGGAGATAAATATTGGCAAGTCTGCCTCCGTGCCATTGCTGTGTGTGGCATCTGTCTCTCATTGTGTGCCACCGAAAACCACTGAGTGATACTTGGCCATTTTTTTTATTTTGGCTAAATTCTCCCTTTTCAAAAAAAAATAAATAGTGGGAGATAAATATTGGCAAGTCTGCCTCCGTGCCATTGCTGTGTGTCTGAAGCGGAGGAGGAGCCGCAGCAGGCATCAACATCACAACAGGTTCCATCTACCGGGCCCGTATCTGGCCAAAAACGCGTGGCAAAACAAAAACCTGTTGGAGGACAGCGTGGCCATCCGGTTAAAGAAGCTCAGTCTGCAATGCTTGAAAAGGTATCAGATAGTAGAAAGAGTGCAGTCTGGCATTTTTTTAAACAACATCCAAATGATCAGCGCAAAGTCATCTGTCAAAAATGTTCAACTACCTTAAGCAGAGGTCAGAATCTTAAAAGTCTAAATACAAGTTGCATGCATAGACATTTATCCACCATGCATTTGCAAGCCTGGACTAACTACCAAACGTCCCTAAAGGTTGCAGCACCCTCGGCCAATGAAGCTAGTCAGCAACGCTACATCCCTTCCCTCCCTGTAAGCCGACCATTTCCCACACCACCTGCAGTATCTGTGCAGCTTTCGTCGCCAGGCCAAAGCAGTCAGGGAATCACCAGGTTAGTAGTAGGAAACACTGCATGTAGGGCACCGGCAAGAATACCATCTCCAACCCTCTCTCAGTCACCCATGTCCACCGGCACCACCGCTAGTTCAACGATCTCCAGCTCTCCAGTCCAGCTCACCCTACATGAGACTCTTGTTAGGAAAAGGAAGTACTCATCCTCGCATCCGAGTACACAGGGTTTGAACACCCACATTGCTAGACTAATCTCATTAGAGATGATGCCCTTCCGGTTAGTTGAAAGCGAAGCTTTCAAAGCGCTGATGGACTACGCTGTACCACGCTACGAGCTACCCAGTCGGCACCTCTTTTCTAGAAAAGCCATCCCAGCCCTCCAACAGCATGTTAAAGACCGCATCGTCCATGCACTCAGGCAGTCTGTGACTACAAAGGTGCACCTGACAACAGATGCATGGACCAGTAGGCATGGCCAGGGACGTTACGTGTCCATCACAGCACACTGGGTGAATGTGGTGGATGCAGGGTCCACAGGGGACAGCAATATTGGGACAGTTCTGCCTAGCCCATGGTCAAGGAAAGAGTTGGCTGTAGGCGTTCGCCCCCCTCCTCCTTTTTCTCCTCCTCATGCAGAAGCGAGAGCTCGTCCACAGACCGCAGTCGCACATCCACTCTATCCGCAGCTGCCACTGTTGCACACCAGGTGTGCCATTATGGGACAGCTAGTGGCAAGCGTCAGCAGGCTGTATTGGCAATGAAGTGTTTGGGCGACAACAGACACACCGCGGAAGTTCTGTCCGAGTTCTTGCAGAATGAAACTCAGTCATGGCTGGGCACTGTACATCTTGAGGCAGGCAAGGTAGTGAGTGATAACGGAAGGAATTTCATGGCTGCCATAGCCCATTCCCAACTGAAACACATTCCTTGCCTGGCTCACACCTTAAACCTGGTGGTGCAGTGCTTCCTGAAAAGTTACCCGGGGTTACCCAACCTGCTCCTCAAAGTGCGCAGACTTTGCTCGCATATCCGCCGTTCGCCCGTACACTCCAGCCGTATGCAGAACTATCAGCGGTCTTTGAACCTTCCCCAGCATCGCCTAATCATCGACGTTGCAACAAGGTGGAACTCCACACTGCACATGCTTCAGAGACTGTTCGAACAGAGGCGTGCTGTTATGTTTTTGTGGGAGGATACACATACATGGGCAGGCAGTTGGATGGCAGACATGGAGTTGTCAGGTGTGCAGTGGTCGAAGCTACAAGACCTGTGTCAAGTCCTTCAGTGTTTTGAGGAATGCACACGGCTGGTTAGTGCAGACAATGCCATAATAAGCATGAGCATCCCCCTAATGCGTCTGCTGATGCAAAGCTTGACGCACATAAAGGAGCAGGCGTCTGCAGCTGAGGAAGAGGAAAGCCTTGATGACAGTCAGCCATTGTCTGGTCAGGGCCGTGTAGAGGACGCGGTAGCGGGCGAAGAGGAGGAGGAGGACGAGGAGGATGATGGGGATGAGTACTTTTTTAATGAGTAAGCTTCTCCTGGGCCAACAGAAATTAGTGGCATTGCAAGGCCGGGTTCTGTTTTTTTAAGGGAGACACGTGACGTAGATTTGCCTGTAACTGCCCCTCCAACCAGCACAACCGCAGATTTGACAACTGGAACTTTGGCCCACATGGCGGATTATGCCTTACGTATCCTCAAAAGGGACACACGCATTATTAAAATGATGAGCGATGATGATTACTGGTTGGCCTGCATCCTTGACCCTCGCTATAAAGGCAAATTGCAAAATATTATGTCACATGAGAACCTCGAACAAATCTTAGCAACCAAACAAGCTACTCTTGTAGACCGTTTGATTCAGGCATTCCCAGCACACAGTGCCGGTGATGGTTCTCACACAAGCTGCAGGGGGCTACAGGGCAGAGGTGTTAGAGGTGCACATATCAGAAGTGGCGTTGGACAGAGGGGTTTTCTGACCAGGTTGTGGAGTGATTTCGCAATGACTGCAGACAGGACAGGTACTGCAGCATCTATTCAAAGTGACAGGAGACAACATTTGTCCAGTATGGTTACTAACTTTTTTTTCATCCCTTATCGATGTTCTCCCTCAACCGTCATTCCCATTTGATTACTGGGCATCCAAATTAGACACCTGGCCTCAATTGGCAGAATATGCATTGCAGGAGCTTGCTTGCCCAGCAGCTAGTGTGCTATCAGAAAGAGTATTCAATGCTGCTGGTTCAATATTAACTGAAAAAAGGACTCGTCTGGCTACCCAAAATGTGGATGATCTCACCTTCATTAAAATGAACCACTCCTGGATTTCAAATTATTTTGCCCCTTCTTTCCCGGCTGACACCTAGCTTTACTATAAAAAGGTCTTGCTTGTGGACTGGTCTTACTGAGTGTTCCAATCTCTTAATTTGCAGCAGCTGTTTGTCCAGCATATGACATGTTTACACCTCCCCCAATGTGAAAACTCCCCCCACGGGGCCGTGGTCTCGCCACTTGGCGCAAGCATCCGTTACAGTGCTGTTTGTCTGAAGAGGTGGGTGTGCCCGCTTTTGGTCGATGGCACTGCCACTGGGTCCCTCATAGTACATTGTAGTGTATCTGGCGGTGGTGGTGCGCACCCAACGTCAGACACACCGTTGTAACATGAGGGGCCCTGGGGCGGTACCACCGGCCACAAGAGAGTTCCCCCCCAGCTCAAACTGTGCTCTACCACGTTCAAAATTATCTCGCACAGCTCCACCAATGTTTAGTCTATGCGCTGACATCATTCAATGCCTGGCATTGACAAACAATACCAATTTGTTGACATCTATGATGCTAGTTAAAGTAGTCTGGGTCAGTGTCCTATATTGACACCAGTAAATAGTAATTTACTGCCAAATTACTTTGTCATAAACTCTGCAGATGAGCCCACCCCTGTACCTAAGCATGCCACCCTTTTTTAATTTATTGTTGTTTTGCGAGACATTAACATCTATTTATTTTTTTGGAGTACTAACTGTGTCAGACACTCCTTGCAATACTCCTCCTCCACTGACCACAATGCTGCCTGTGTATCCATGTAACCGATTTAAAACTGCCATGAGCCTATTGTTTGTTATGTAAGGCCTTTGTTAGCCTGTCTGCGGTCCCTTCTTGCAATACTCATCCTCCGCTGACCAAAAAGCTGCCTGTGTATCCATGTAACCGATTTAAAACTGCCATGAGACTATTGTTTGTTATGTAAGGCCTTCGTTAGCCTGTCTGCGGTCCCTTCTTGCAATACTCCTCCACTGACCACAATACTGCCTGTGTATCCATGTAACCAATTTAAAACTGCCATGAGCCTATTGTTTGTTATGTAAGGCCTTCGTTAGCCTGTCTGCGGTCCCTTCTTGCAATACTCCTCCTTCACTGACCACAATGCTGCCTGTGTATCCATGTAACCGATTTAAAACTGCCATGAGCCTATTGTTTGTTATGTAAGGCCTTCGTTAGCCTGTCTGCGGTCCCTTCTTGCAATACTCCTCCTCCACTGACCACAATGCTGCCTGTGTATCCATGTAACCGATTTAAAACTGCCATGAGACTATTGTTTGTTATGTTAGGCCTTCGTTAGCCTGTCTGCGGTCCCTTCTTGCAATACTCCTCCTCCACTGACCACAATGATGCCTGTGTATCCATGTAACCGATTTAAAACTGCCATGAGACTATTGTTTGTTATGTTAGGCCTTCGTTAGCCTGTCTGCGGTCCCTCCTTGCAATACTCCTCCTCCGCTGACCACAAAGCTGCCTGTGTATCCATGTAACCGATTTAAAACTGCCATGAGACTATTGTTTGTTATGTTAGGCCTTCGTTAGCCTGTCTGCGGTCCCTCCTTGCAATACTCCTCCTCGACTGACCACAATGCTGCCTGTGTATCCATGTAACCGATTTAAAACTGCCATGAGCCTATTGTTTGTTATGTAAGGCCTTTGTTAGCCTGTCTGCGGTCCCTTCTTGCAATACTCCTCCGCTGACCACAAAGCTGCCTGTGTATCCATGTAACCGATTTAAAACTGCCATGAGACTATTGTTTGTTATGTTAGGCCTTCGTTAGCCTGTCTGCGGTCCCTCCTTGCAATACTCCTCCTCGACTGACCACAATGCTGCCTGTGTATCCATGTAACCGATTTAAAACTGCCATGAGCCTATTGTTTGTTATGTAAGGCCTTTGTTAGCCTGTCTGCGGTCCCTTCTTGCAATACTCCTCCGCTGACCACAAAGCTGCCTGTGTATCCATGTAACCGATTTAAAACTGCCATGAGACTATTGTTTGTTATGTTAGGCCTTCGTTAGCCTGTCTGCGGTCCCTTCTTGCAATACTCCTCCGCTGACCACAAAGCTGCCTGTGTATCCATGTAACCGATTTAAAACTGCCATGAGACTATTGTTTGTTATGTTAGGCCTTCGTTAGCCTGTCTGCGGTCCCTCCTTGCAATACTCCTCCTCGACTGACCACAATGCTGCCTGTGTATCCATGTAACCGATTTAAAACTGCCATGAGCCTATTGTTTGTTATGTAAGGCCTTTGTTAGCCTGTCTGCGGTCCCTTCTTGCAATACTCCTCCGCTGACCACAAAGCTGCCTGTGTATCCATGTAACCGATTTAAAACTGCCATGAGACTATTGTTTGTTATGTTAGGCCTTCGTTAGCCTGTCTGCGGTCCCTTCTTGCAATACTCCTCCTCCACTGACCACAATGCTGCCTGTGTATCCATGTAACCGATTTAAAACTGCCATGAGACTATTGTTTGTTATGTTAGGCCTTCGTTAGCCTGTCTGCGGTCCCTTCTTGCAATACTCCTCCTCCACTGACCACAATGCTGCCTGTGTATCCATGTAACCGATTTAAAACTGCCATGAGCCTATTGTTTGTTATGTAAGGCCTTTGTTAGCCTGTCTGCGGTCCCTTCTTGCAATACTCCTCCGCTGACCACAAAGCTGCCTGTGTATCCATGTAACCGATTTAAAACTGCCATGAGCCTATTGTTTGTTATGTAAGGCCTTCATTAGCCTGTCTGCGGTCCCTTCTTGCAATACTCCTCCTCCACTGACCACAATGCTGCCTGTGTATCCATGTAACCGATTTAAAACTGCCATGAGACTATTGTTTGTTATGTTAGGCCTTCGTTAGCCTGTCTGCGATCCCTTCTTGCAATACTCCTCCTCCACTGACCACAATGCTGCCTGTGTATCCATGTAACCGATTTAAAACTGCCATGAGACTATTGTTTGTTATGTTAGGCCTTCGTTAGCCTGTCTGCGGTCCCTTCTTGCAATACTCCTCCACTGACCACAATGCTGCCTGTGTATCCATGTAACCGATTTAAAACTGCCATGAGCCTATTTTTTGTTATTTTAGGCCTTCGTTAGCCTGTCTACGGTCCCTCCTTGCAATACTCCTCCACTGACCACACCAATGCTGCCCGTGTACCCCTGGAACCTATTTAAAAGTTCATAGAGCCTATTTATATATTTTATTTAATATTAATAAAGCCATGATGGACTACGCTGTACCACGCTACAAGCTAACCAGTCGACACTTCTTTTGCGAGAAAAGCCATCCCAACCCTCCACCAGCATGTAAAAGACCGCATTGTCAATGCACTCTGGCAATCTGTGAGTACAAAGGTGCACCTGACAACAGACGCATGGACCTGTAGGCATGGCCATGGAAGGTTACGTGTCCATTACGGCGCAATGGGTTAATGTGGTGGATGCATGGTCCACAGGGGACAGCCTACTAAGTCTGTCTGCAGTCCCTAATTCAAATTGTCCTCGAATGTCTAAATCTGAGCTTCAACCTTCAGGCTCTCATTAAGTGCTTTTTTAACCAAAAATTGGTGTTTGGGGCCAAATAACTCTGTTTGCCGCTCCCTGTTGTTCTCCTCAACTGAATAAAGCTGAGCTTCCACCTTCTGGCTCTCATTAAGTACTGCGTTTTTAAAAATTGGTGGTTAGGGCCTACTAACGGTGTCTGCCCCTCCCTGGTGTTTGTCCTCAACTGAATAAAGCTGAGCTTCCACCTTCTGGCTCTCATTAAGTGCTGCTTTTTAAAAAAAAAATGGTGGTTACGGCCTACTAACGGTGTCTGCCGCTCCCTGGTGTCGTCCTCAACTGTATAAAGCTGAGCTTCAGTCTATAGGCTTTTGGCCTAAAGTATCAGATATTAAACTGCATTTGGCCTTCAACTTTGGTTACGGCCTACTAACGGTGTCTGCCCCTCCCTGGTGTTTTTCCTCAACTGAATAAAGCTGAGCTTCAACCTTCTGGCTCTCATTAAGTGCTGTGTTTTTAAAAATTGGTGGTTAGGGCCTACTAACGGTGTCTGCCCCTCCATGGTGTTTGTCCTCAACTGAAAAAAGCTGAGCTTCAACCTTCTGGCTTTTGGCCTACAGTAGCAGATATTAAACTGCATTTGGCCTATTAGTGTTTTTGGGCCCTTAAAACAGTGTCTGCTGCTCCTGGGTTTGCTACTCCACTGAACAAAGCAATGCCGCCTGTTTAGTCCTGTTACCAATTTAGAACTGCATTTAGCCTACTTTATTCTTTGGCCCTATATCTGTTTCCTCCTCATCCTGCCCATTGCCCAGCCACTGCTAGATGAGTCTGCTGGTACATTGACCCAGACCACTACATTCCCCTTGCACTCTACACAGCCAGAATCTGACCCTGCTGAAAGTAAGGTTCGCATGTTATACCGCCTTACACAGGGACAAAGAGGAAGGTGCAGATGAAAGTGCAGGTTCCTTCATCAGGTGGGGGGGCATACTCGTTGGCGACGTCACTGGCACAGGGCCCCTCAGAGTACGCAAAAGTGTCGCTGCTGGTGGGAGGCGCCCCCGCCATGCAAACACACCGCTGTACTTTGAGGGGCCCTGTGCAAGTGCCAATGCGAATGAGTGGGCCCCCCCTGCTTGCTCAGGATCACAGCACTTGCAACGTTGAAATACATACCTCTCCCTGCTCCACCGCCGTGACGTAGTCCACGTTTCCTGGGCCCACTAAAACCTTGAACCAGCCCTACCCCCCAAAACTTTTGCCAAATGACCCCCAAGTTCCAATGCCCAACTATTATTATAAAGTTAATTAAGATTGACAAGCTTCAGAAACAAGAATGAATGTTTTTGCCATTAAAATGGGCACTGTAGGTGTTTTCCTGGCCTCCACTCACTGCTGACTATGCTTCCCCATTGACTTGCATTGGGTTTCGTGTTTCGGTCGATCCCCGACTTTTAGCGATAATCGACCGACTGCACTCGACTCGACTCTGGACAAAGTCGGGTTTCACAAAACCCGACTCGATCTTTAAAAAATGAAAGTTGCTCAACCCTAGTAACCAGGGTAAATATCGGGTTACTAAACGCAGGGCCGAGCTTAGTAACCCGATATTTACCCTGGTTACCATTGTAAAAGTAAAAAAAAAAACACTACATACTCACCCTCTGATGTCTGTCACGTTCCCCGGCATCCGTGCTGCTGCTCAGAGCTTCCTGCACTGACTGTCTCAGTGCCGGCCGGAAAGCAAAGCACAGCGGTGACATCACCGCTGTGCCCTGCTACTGCCGGCGCTTACACAGTGCAGGGAAGCGGACGCCGGGGGACGTGAATGTAAGTATGTAGTGTTTGTTTTTTTACCTTTACGCTGGTAACCAGGGTAAACATCGGGTTACTAAGCGTGGCCCTGCGCTTAGCAACCCGATGTTTACCCTGGTTACTTCAGCATCGTTGGTCGCTGGAGAGCTGTCCGTGTGACAGCTCTCCAGCGACCAAACAGCGACGCTGCAGCGATCGGCATCGTTGTCGATATCGCTGCAGCGTCGTTTAGTGTGAAGGTACCTATACCAGTGGGGTAACCAATGGCCCTGGTCTGAGCTGTCAATCTTCATGAGCACAAGACAAAGCAGAAACTCAGGAGATTCAAGCAGTGTACATGTAAAGATTCATCTTCTCAAAATCCCATTAAGCCTTTCCTGCCAGTTTATTGATATGGCAGTATAATAATGCCAGAGTATATTATCTTTATTCCATTCATTTGTCCAAAAGTTCATCACTGCCACTGATAGCCCTGAGCACCAGGTACACATACCCCAAGTCTCCAGCCTGATCTCCCAAGTCTCATAGCTGGTCTCCCAAGTCTCCTTCCTAGTCCCCCAAGTCTCCTTCCTGGTCTCCCAAGTCTTTTGTCTGATTTCCCAAGTCTCCTTCATGGTCTCCCAAGTCTCCTTCCTGGTCCCCAAGTCTCCTTCATGGTCTCCCAAGACTCTTACTGGTCTCCCAAGTCTCCTTACTGATCTCCCAAATCTCCTTCCTGGACTCTCAAGTCTCCTTCCTGGTCTCACAAGTCTCCTTCCTGGTCTCCCAAATTTCCTGCCTGTTCTCCCAAGTCTTCTGCCTGATTTCCCAAGTCTCCTTCCTGGTCTTCCAAGTCTCCTTCCTGGTTTCCAAGTTTCCTTCCTGCTCTCCTAAGTATCCTTCCTGGTCTCACAATTCTCCTTCCTGGTCTCCCAAGTCTCCTGCCTTGTCTCCCAAGTCTCCTTTCTGGTCTCCCAAGTCTCCTGGCACTAATGATCTAAAACTCCCTCTCGTACTGAGGCAGGAATTGAGAATTGTTTTCTTAAAGGAGGTTTACAAGGAATTTGTAAAATTTGACTATTAGCAGGCTACTTGATAACATTCCTTTTGGTTTTGTTAGGTCAGTATTGCTTGACCATCTTTAACAACTTTTACGTCCTTGTCAAACATACTCGATCATCACGGCATGAAAGCTGAGAGGGTGTCATGAAATTGGCTAAGGCCTTTGACAAAGGTAGGGACCTTTGCTGTACCTGGTGTGTGTCTCCCCTACCTCTTTTCCTTGGTTGGGCATGGAAGCTTGCACCCTGGTTCTAATTTTGTCTGATGAGAATTTTTTCAACATATTTTCCACAATGGCCTTCTGGTATAGCAGCATTTTGGTAAACCTCTACGCCTCAGGAAAGAGAGATTCAAGGAGAGACGGGACAAAGCTTGTGTCGGTGTTAGCCTCTGTTGTTCTTGCCACCAGCTCCTATCTCTCCTCTTCAGCCTCTATGTCCTCATTGTTAAACAATCCATGCTGAGCACAAGAGATGACGCTGGACTGGTCAGTATATCCCTGTCACATGTTTTCCTCCATCTCCACCGGGTATGCCTCCAAAGGTTAAGATTAAATTATGAGCAGCAACTATTTACGTAGTCACACAAGAGGGATTGTTGTGCTTATTATGGTGTCATCGTGGCTTGCTACCTTTGTGCAGTCCTCCAACTCTTGGAGAACTGCTCAAATATCAGACATGTATTCCCACTCTTCAGTTGTTATGTGTGGAGTCCAACCAGAATACCGATTGACATGTTTTAGCTGTTACTCAACAACTGGACTTTGCTGCTCACAAAGCCTTGCGAGTGCAGTGTGGAGTTCCAGTGCGTGGTCATGTCACACACCAGTCCGTGATCTGGCAATTGCATGCTCTGCTGCAGCACTGCAAGAGCAGCGGCAGCTGTAGCCAACTTGTGGAAATGGGCACTGACATGGCATACCTTGACCAGAACCTCTTGCAAATCTGTGTAGGTTTTAAGAAACCGCTGAACTACCACGTTTAACACATGTGCCAAGCATGGTACTTGTGTGAGTTTGCCAAGCTTCACAGCCGCCACCAGCTTATGGCTGCACATAACCATGTCTGGTTGGAGGTTCAGCGGCATCAGACACAGATCTGTCTAGTGTGTTATTCCTTTCAATAACTTTGCCGTGAAGTGCAGTTTAATTCCTAGAAAAATTAGATTCAGCAGAACCTGTTGATGCTTCGCTGACGCAGTACTTCAGAGCTTTTAGCTTCAAGCTGATGTGGATAACATGCTCTGAGATACCAAATTGGAGATGGAGGATGAGGAGCAGCAGGATTGAGTACAGGAACTGATGGAGGGGGTGGAGGAAACCCTTATGGAAGTAAGGCATGCAACTCTCGGTGCTGGTAGCACATGTGTCGTGCCAGGATGGAACTCAGCCCTGGCGTCCACAATGTTCACCCAATGTGCCATCAGGGAAATACAGCATCCCTGGCCACAAGTGTTTGTCCACGGGTTGGTTGCTAAGTGTAGAATCCCAGTAACTGCGTTGGTAAGGGCATGGGTGATGTTCCTGGACCCATGCTTGTACACGATGGGAACCACATACCACAAGAATCAGTGGCAGCTGCTGACCACCAAGAGTTTTGCGGAAATCCTCAGTGTGTTCAAGCCCAAACAGCAACATTTCCATTGCACATTTGGGCCTGTGAGTGGCTGGGTGGCTGGAAACTTTTTATTTTCATTCTAAGGCCTGGGGTAAGGACAGCTGAACGTTGTGCTGGGACATGGATTTGGAAGTGCTTGATGATAGAGCCTCACAATGAGCAAGGTACATGCAGGATGGGAGGCATACAGAATGTGCTAGTGTCAAGGAAAGGTGATTGGGAAGCATTTAACACAGGGGAAGAGGCAGTGGTGTCACTCGCTGGCATCAATTGTGGACTCAGGCATTCAGCCCATCTAGAAATGTGCTTAGATGACTTTTCCTGATCATGCTGGTGGTGTTTAGGTGTTTAGTGGTCAGGCCCCTGTTGATCAGCATAGTAAAGGTTGCAAATTATAATTTTTTTTTTATCAAAAATCTATTTAAAAAGGTCCCAGACTGGGGAACACATAACTCTTTGATAGATAAATCTATAAGTGTTGGTGCTCTGTGGAACTCTGTGGAACAGTTGCCCATCTTTTCCCTTTGTTCACCCCTCTGCCTTTTACTGCCTGTCTTGGTGCTGCTGATCCCTCCCCCTCCGCATGCCAGACTCCCAGGTAAGGTAGCTGTCTTCGTCATCCACCACCTTGTCTTCCACCACAGCACCCTGGTCCTCCTGACTTGGTGACTTAACAACAACTTTACTTATCAACAACTGTGTCTCTTCATCATCTATCTCCTTAGATAAAATTTGACATTCCCCACTGTCATCATATTGTGACTGTGGCTGCACTACGTTTTATGCATAACTAAACAGCATCTCCCCCTGACACTCTTGGAACAAGCAAGGTGAGAGGCCATAATCAAGAAATTATGTTGTAAACAGCTTCTCAGAATGTCCTAGAAGTGGGATCACTGGTCTCCTCGGACTTGACATGATGTGAGGAAGGAGGATTAGGGTGAGGAATAAATGATCCAGACTGTTGGCTGGTGATACTGCACCGTGTAGAAGATTGGCTGTTGCTGGCAAGCATGCTACAAGCATTATCTGCTATTAAACTAATCATCTGTTCGCACTGGTGTTGCCATAGGGTATGTGTCCATGTTCAGGATTGCATCAGGATTTGGTCAGGATTTTCCATCAGTATTTGTAAGCCAAAACCAGGAGTGGGTGATAAATGCAGACGTGGAGCATATGTTTCTATTATACTTTTCCTCGAATTGTTCCACTCCTGGTTTTGGCTTACAAATACTGATGGAAAATCCTGACCAAATCCTGATGCAATCCTGAACGTGGACACATACCCTTAGGGTATGTTTCCACGTTCAGGAAACGCTGCATTTTTGATGCTGCGTTTTTCCGCAGCGTCAAAAACGCAGAGTCCAGATGTTACAGCATAGTGGAGGGGATTTCATGAAATCCCAACTCCACTATGCGTTAAAAAACGCATGCGTTTTTGCCGCGAAAACGCATGCGCGGTGCGTTTTTTCAAAACGCAGCATGTTGCTACAATGAGCAAAACACGCAGTAACACCGCAGGTGACCTGCCAGTGACCTCAGGTGCAGTTTTGGTCAGGATTTTACTTGCATAAAATCCTGACCAAAGCCTGAAGCAAGCCTGAACGTGGACACATACCCTTAGAAGTGGTGTCCCGTCGCTCCCTGTAAAGTGGAACAGGATGCTATGTGTTGTGGATGGGCATGTTTCTTGTGCTCCAGAAACAGGCGTAGTCACACCTGCCCCACGTTCTCAGCATCTGCGTGCAACATCATCAGCACTTCCACTTCCCTGTTCCTTACCTAATGCCTTACACATTTTCTAATTGCTATGTCTCTGGAAACCAAGTTTCTTTTATTAATTGAAACTATTTTTTCTTAATGAATCACAAAATGTTGTCAACTGTAGCAGGCTAGCGGTTTTTAAAAATCTTAAACCAACGTAGTTTTACACAAAGCAGCTTAAACTGTATGGATTACCATAGTTAATTTTTGGAAACAAAAAAATGTGGTCAACTGTAGCAGGACAAGTGATTTTTCAATATTTTAAGAAACTGTAATTTTACACAGAGCATGCTAAAGTCTATGGATGACTAATTAAATCCAGAATGTGGTCACGTGCAGCAGCTATATTTTTACCAATGGACTGCAAAGCCCTAAGCCCTTCTTAGTGGCTGTATTTTGCCACTCTCCCTGCTCCTGCAATTTTCCCTAGGCTTATTGATTAATGTATCTGAAACAAACAGCAAAGCACAAGATTAGCCCTTAAAAGGACTGTTAGTATGATGGTTCAAGCATCAGCACCAGTATCACCAGTATA
Organism: Ranitomeya variabilis; assembly: GCF_051348905.1. Classification (NCBI taxonomy): domain Eukaryota; kingdom Metazoa; phylum Chordata; class Amphibia; order Anura; family Dendrobatidae; genus Ranitomeya; species Ranitomeya variabilis. The sequence continues at coordinate 634,238,476 of NC_135236.1, forward strand.
GGACTCTGATTAGTTAAACAGTGAACACACACGCCTGGATAACTGCTCTCTGCCTCCAATCACAACTGTGCTTGAGCTGTGCAAGGGTGTTAGTGTGCTGAGGGTTGCTGCTCCTATCCTTTTATAGTCTCTGAAGAGGTAATGCGTCCATCCAATCATAGTAATGCCACTACCAAGATGGCTACTGCATTACAGTGACTGGCAGGCAATTACCGCATGTTTATTGGTTATGTAACAGGTGGCAAACATGTGGGGCAGGGATTTCAGCATTAAATCCGAGCACCAACCAATGGTCGTTTAGTGGTGAGCACATCCGAGCACCCACATGCTCAATTTATCTACTCAGATTAGTGATATAGTGGTTTAATAATCTCTGTGTGTTTATGCCCTCCAAACCCACATTCACAGCTAACAAATCTGATACAGGATATGTTGAAATCAGTGTATTGCTGGATTGGTTGCCTCTGCGTACAAATAACACTCTAAGGCCATGTGCATACGTTCAGGATTTTTCGCGTTTTTTCACTATAAAAACGTGATAAATACGCGAAAAAAACGCTTACATATGCCTCCTATTATTTACAGGGTATTCCGCATTTTTTGTGCAAATGTTGCGATTTTTTCCGCGAAAAAATCGCATCGCGGAAAAAAAAGCAACATGTTCATTAAAAATGCGGAATTGCGGGGATTCCGCACACCTAGGAGTGCATTGATCTGCTTACTTCCCGCACGGGGCTGTGCACACCATGCGGGAAGTAAGCAGATTATGTGCGGTTGGTACCCAGGGTGGAGGAGAGGAGACTCTCCTCCACGGACTGGGCACCATATAATTGGTCAAAAAAAGAATTAAAATTAAAAAATAGTCCTATACTCACCCTCTGATGGCCCCCGAAGTGTTCCCGCCTCTCCAGTGCATGCTCTCTCTTCGGTTCCTATAGATGCCGGTGTGGTTCAGGACCTGTGATGATGTCACTGTCTTGTGATTGGTCGCGTGACCGCTCATGTGACTCACGCGACCAATCACAAGCTGCGACGTCATCACAGGTCCTGAACCACACCGGCATCTATAGGAACGGACGCCGCTGAGGAGATCGTCTGGGTGAGTATAACCATTTTTTATTTTTTTAAATTATTTTTAAACATTCTATCTTTTACTATAGATGCTGCATAAGCAGCATCTATAGTAACAAGTTGGTCACACTTGTCAAACAGTATGTTTGACAAGTGTAACCAACTTGTCAGTCAGTTTTCCAAGCGATGCTACAGATCGCTTGGAAAACTTTAGCATTCTGCAAGCTAATTACGCTTGCAGAATGCTAAAAAAACACGAAAAAAACAGGAAAAAAACGCAAAAAAAAATGCGGATTTCTTGCAGAAAATTTCCGGTGTTCTTCAGGAAATTTCTGCAAGAAATCCGGACGTGTGCACATACCCTAAAGGAGGTCATTCCTCAGTCTGGATTTTCCTTTTGTTACATTATGTCAGTGAGCCTGCTTGAGCTCAAATCTTTATTTACTTTTGTCCATGTCTGATCAGCCTCTAATTAAGTCCGCCTAGAATCTAAGAATCTAAAGTTGTCAAGTTGCCAGGTATGCTTTTGGGTCCCACTTTCTGAGTCATCAGTCTTGTCATTTGTCTCATAGCACTAGTACTGAAGCTGTTTGGCATACAAAATAATTTAGAAACCATGTATTTTAACTTCCACTGATGCTGTGAATCATCTTGCAGCCTTTTCAGTGAGCCAATGGTCTTTCAGCCATCTAGTCTTTTATTTCATAAACTGCTTTAATTGATTTACATGAAGACAACCACTCATCGACATACCTTCTTTTTTTCAACATCAGTTCACAATATTTAATAGCATCTTTGCCTGCTCTATTGACAACAAGTCATTGGCGGAGAAACTCCCACAACCCCATCAACTATCTGAATCTCCCATAATTCAAAATGTTATGATGATCTGTTCCGAGAAGAGGATCCAATGCCTAGGTTCTCAGAAGACTGAGCCACTGCACGACCAGCTCTACCCTCACCTATTGTTTCCTCACCCAACCCTTGCAGATTGTGAGCCCTCGCGGGCAGGGTCCTCTCTCCTCCTGTACCAATCGTGCCTTGTATTGTTTAAGATTATTGTACTTGTTTTTATTATGTATACTCCTCCTCACATGTTACGTGCCATGGAATAAATGGTGGTATAGTAATAAATAATAATAATAATAACAACGTGAGGATAAAGCATAGTTCAAAACTTCAGATCCTGCAACACAAGGGTAAATCTGAAAGAGGTTGGTTCGCAGAAAATGACCAGTGCATCAACACTTGTTCAGAACAATCTAGCAGTTGAGTCATTATCTACATGAACATAGTATGCCAACCGCACCACAATAACAAAATACATAAAATACAAAATCTTCACATCAATCCGAAGTAGTTCTCTTACTCAATGTCATACAGTTCTGACAACTTGCAACAAATAACAATCACCTTCTATGGAGCTAAGATCATACGGGCAGACAGTTACTGACTGCTGACCTTTCCTGCCTCTGTCTCAGATGAAAATTCTCCAGCATCATTTGACGTCACGTCAACAGAGTAGCACTTCCGGTCAGCTCTGTTGATGCCACTGCCGATGTTATGCTGATTGACAACTAGCATCCGGCAGGTAGGCAGCCGGCTATCAATCAACATGACAGCAGTAACGCCACATCGACAGAGCTGTGCCGAAGAGACTTGGCAATGCCAGAATTTGAAAACTCACCAATAGGAGCAGTCTGGTCACTGTTCTGAGCCAAAAGAGATTGCCACAGGGCTGAACAGTCAGGTAGTTAGCAACTCCCTTCCGGTAAGTTCTTAGCTGTATAGCCAAAAAAATCCAAAGTCCCAGATAACTCCATTAAGTCTAAAATTAGGCTTAGTGGCCAGTGTGAAAACTGCAAGATATCTGATTTTATTTTTTTTATATGCAGATAGTGATATTTAAAATTAAAAAATCATTAAATATTATTTAAAATACATTTATCACAAACACTTGATCTAAACAATGCATCATTTTCTAATGATATAGCCCCTTTAACTCAATATGTTATCCCCTTTAAGAGTCATGTCATAGTCTACCAATGTACAGCCTTAAATCAGAAGAGGCAGCTGTGATAGAAATCATTCTTTTTTTTTTTTTTTTTTACTCTCGGATATGACAGAAATCACCACATTAAAATTGCATATACATTTGCTTTCCATATTTCATAAAAAGCGAGACGCAGCTCCATATCTTTATTTACCAAATCCCTTTAAATTTCTCATGCAGCAGCCATTAATCTATATGAGCGTCCGTTCTGTTTCATTTTTTTTTTCCTTTTTATCTCTCTTTGCATATTTCTTGTCAGTCTAACTGCTCCACGTCTTCTCAGGAACAGGCGTTAATTAGCAAAACAAATACAGCTCGCTGCTTCGGATAAATTACATTTTTCTATCTGATAACACGACCGGGAGCAGAACATTGTATCATATACATGCTCAGTACTGAAAGTCTAGACTCTTGGAATTTGTATTTTTTTATGCTAAAATGAGAATTATGTATCCTGTTCCTCTTTGTGATTTTTTTCATTAGGATTATCATATCGTGGATCAGTTTTATCTCTTCAAAATTGTCTGTGAATATTCTACTGCTGCATGAATGGTCCACAAGCTACGTGGTCCTCATTGTTTTGAGTGATCAAGAGTAGCCGCAAGATCATATTTACATGCTAGTCTGCAAGTTGTTTTTTTTAAACTTTCCTGTTATATTTTTCCAATTCACATTGTGCTATATACGAATTCCAGGTTGTTACAATTTATCTTTTAACTTGGATTTGTTGCTGTTTCATCACTCACTTTGGACTACGGACGCTTTGCGTGACAGCTCAGCCATAATATAGGATCTGGAGTGTTCTGGACTGTCAGTATTGTGAGTGACAGTCCAGTCATCCAATCTGAGGCTGTGGCGTGCTCGATTGTCAGCAATTCGTTTGACAACCCTGCTGTTCAATCTGACCTAGCCTGCGGGCATTCATGTAGGTGTTTCCCACTCTGGTTAATTTGCTAACTGTGACGACACAGCATTTAATCTTAATTATCCAAATGTCTATTTTCAGTTGGTCAAGAACCATAGACTGTTATGTTATGAGTAGTGTTGAGCATTCCGATACCGCAAGTATCGGGTATCGGCCGATATTTGCTGTATCGGAATTCCGATACCGAGATCCGATACTTTTGTGGTATCGGGTATCGGTATCGAAACAACATTAATGTGTAAAATAAAGAATTAAAATAAAAAATATTGCTATACTCACCTCTCTGACGCAGCCTGGACCTCACCGAGGGAACCGGCAGCATTGTTTGCTTAAAATGCGCGCTTTTCCTTCCTTCAGTGACGTCACGGCTTCTGATTGGTCGCGTGCCGCCCATGTGGCCGCGACGCGACCAATCACAGCAAGCCGTGACGTAATTTTCAGGTCCTTCTAGGCATTCAGTATTTTAAAATTACGTTCCGGCTTTGTGATTGGTCGCGTCGCGGTCACATGGGAAAAGCGCTCATTTTAAGCAAACAACGCTGCCGGTTCCCTCGGTGAGGTGAGTATAGCAATATTTTTTATTTTAATTCTTTATTTTACACATTAATATGGTTCCCAGGGCCTGAAGGAGAGTTTCCTCTCCTTCAGACCCTGGGAACCATCAGGAATACCGTCCGATACTTGAGTCCCATTGACTTGTATTGGTATCGGGTATCGGTATCGGATTAGATCCGATACTTTGCCGGTATCGGCCGATACTTTCTGATACCGATACTTTCAAGTATCGGACGGTATCGCTCAACACTAGTTATGAGTCTTAAAAGCTATTTTTTTATATTTTTCAATGGCTGTTGTTTGCCTCTTATATCAGCTCCTACAGCTTATTGTTTGCTATCTTTGCTAGAAAGGGACACAGGGTCATTCAACAATCGTTGTTTGATAATATGTTTATTACCATTGTTTGGGACCTTGTGGGTTGTTGACTTGAAAAACAGAGGAGGAAAAACTATGCAAATTGATTAAATATTCAAACAATGAGAGTTAAACTCATCCCACTTCCCTCTGACCTGTGGATGATGACCTGAAACACATATGTGGGTATAAAAATGGTTATCTTTTGTTCTGCAAGGAGAATCAGAGACTCTTTACAAAACCACAGCCAGGAACACTTAATAAGATAGCAGCCAAGACATTATGGCTCCATCCCTAGGGACACAGATTTGACATTCTACAGGATGACAGCTTAGGGGACCACGGCACCAACTGAAAAAATACGATCTGCTCCATTGATCATCATTGAACTCGTGAATATATTTGGGGAAGCCAGGATTGGATCCACCAGTCGCCTGGCTCCATGGATATGTTCAGAGAAGCCAGGTTTTGACGTATTGAGTAGAAGCACCCTTCTGAGCTAATACAGCCATAAGACTTCTTGAGAATGATGCAACAAGTTTTTCACACCTGAATTTGGGGATCCTCTGCCATTCTTCTTTGCAGATCCTGTCCAGTTCTGTCTGGTTGTATTGTTAACTTTGGTGGACAGCCATTTTCAGGTCTCTCCAGAGATGCTCAATTGAGTTTAGGTCAGAGCTCTGGCTGGGCCAGTCAAGAATGGTCACAGAATTGTTCTGAATAGTGTTGAGCGATACCGTCCGATACTTGAAAGTATCGGTATCGGAAAGTATCGGCCGATACCGGCAAAGTATCGGATCCAATCCGATACCCGATACCAATACAAGTCAATGGGACTCATGTATCGGACGGTATTCCTGATGGTTCCCAGGGTCTGAAGGAGAGGAAACTCTCCTTCAGGCCCTGGGAACCATATAAATGTGTAAAAGAAAGAATTAAAATAAAAAATATCGCTATACTCACCTGTCCGACGCAGCCGGGACTTCAGCGAGGGAACCGGCAGCGTTGTTTGTTTAAAATTCGCGCTATTACTTGGTTACGTGAATTCCCGGCTTGTGATTGGTCAGGTCGGCCATGTTGCCGGGACGCGGACCAATCACAGCAAGCCGTGACGAAATTACGTCACGGCTTGCTGTGATTGGTCCGCGTCCCGGCAATATGGCCGCCCTGACCAATCACAAGCCGTGACGTCACGGGAGGCTGGACACGCGCTCATTTTAAAATGGGCGCGTGTCCAGCCTCCCGTGACGTCACGGCTTGTGATTGGTTGCGCCACGGTCAACCAATCACAAGCCGGGAGGCTGGACGCGCTCATTTTAAAATGGGCGCGTGTCCAGCCTCCCGTGACGTCACGGCTTGTGATTGGTTGCGCCGCGGTCAACCAATCACAAGCCGGGAGGCTGGACGCGCTCATTTTAAAATGGGCGCGTGTCCAGCCTCCCGTGACGTCACGGCTTGTGATTGGTCAGGGCGGCCATATTGCCGGGACGCGGACCAATCACAGCAAGCCGTGACGTAATTTCGTCACGGCTTGCTGTGATTGGTCCGCGTCCCGGCAACGTGGCCGACCTGACCAATCACAAGCCGGGAATTCACGTAACCAAGTAATAGCGCGAATTTTAAACAAACAACGCTGCCGGTTCCCTCGCTGAAGTCCCGGCTGCGTCGGACAGGTGAGTATAGCGATATTTTTTATTTTAATTCTCTCTTTTACACATTTTAACATTAATGTTGTTGCGATACCCGATACCCGATACCACAAGAGTATCGGAATCCCGGTATCGGAATTCCGATACAGCAAGTATCGGCCGATACCCGATACTTGCAGCATCGGAATGCTCAACACTAGTTCTGAAGCTACTCCTTTGTTATTTTAGCTGTGTGATTAAGGTCATTGTGCTGTTGGAAGGTGAACCTTCGGCAAAGTCTGAGGTCCAGAGCACTTTGGAAGAGGTTTTTCTCCAGGATATTGGCCGCATTCATGTTTCCTTCAATGACAACCAGTCATCCTTTCTCTGCAGCTAAAAAACACCACCATGGCATGATGCTGCCACCACCATGTTTCACTGTTGGGATTGTATTGGGCAGGTGATGAGCAGTGCCTGGTTTTCTCCACACATACCACTTAGAATTATCATCAAAAAGGTCTATCTTCATCTCATCAGTCCAGAGAATCTTATTTCTCATAGTCTGAGAGTCCTTCATGTGTTTTTTTAGCAAACACTATGAGGGATTTCATATGTCTTGCACTGAGGAGAGGCTTCCATCGGGCCACTCTGCTATAAAGGTCCGACTGGTGGAGGGCTGCAGTGATAGTTGACTTTGTGGAACTTTCTCCCTTCTCCCTACTGCATCTCTGGAGCTCAGCCACAGGGATTTTGGGGTTCTTCTTTACCTCTCTCACGAGCCACCACACACAGATGTATCCAGGACATGGTCTACAAGTGTCGCATTCCTTGTGTCAAGCCACTCATGACCAATAGACAATGCCAGAAGTGTCTTACCTGGGCCAAGGAGAAAAAGAACTGGACTGTCGCTCGGTGGTCCAAGGTGTTGCTTTCAGATGAAAGTAAATTTTGCATTTCATTTGGAAATCAAGGTCCCAGAGTCTGGAGGAAGAGTGGAGAGGCCACAATCCAAGCTGCTTGAGGTCTAGTGTGATGTTTCCACAATCAGTAGGTCCACTGTGTTTTATCAAGACCAAAATCACAAAATCAGCGCAGCCATCTACCAGGAAATTTTAGAGCACTTCATGCTTCCCTCTGACGACAAGCTTTTTGGAGATGAATTTTTTTCTCTCCAGCAGGACTTGGCATCTGTCCACACTGCCAAAAGTACCAATACCTGGTTTAAAAACAACAGTATCACTGTGCTTGATTGGTCAGCAAACTCACCTGACCATAATTCCATAGAAAATCAATGGGGTATTGTCAAGAGGAAGATGAGAGACATCAGACCCAAAAATGCAGATGAGCTGAAGGCTGCTATCAAAGAAATCTGGGCTTCGATAACACTTCAGCAGTGCCACAGGCTGATCGCCTCCATGCCACACCGCATTGATGCAGTAATTGTTACAAAAGGAGACCCAACCAAGTATTGAGTGCATTTTCTGAACATACATTTAAGTAGGCCATCATTTCGGATTTTAAAATCATTTTCCAAGCTGGTGTTATAAAGTACAGTTAGTCCTCGGGTTACGACGGTCTCGAGATACGTCATTTTGTGGTTACGATGCTTTATATGACGCCTCATTCCGACTTACGCGGTTTTGCATCATAAGTCGAACTACGTGCAACTACGTGCAACGGCGGAAGAATAGAGTCCAGTACTGTACACTGGACCTGGCTACATGAGGAAAACGAGTCTTCTGCATGCCATAACACCCTAATTATGTAGAGTACTGTGTTAGGATAAGTGTTTGGATAGGCTAAGTGTTTGCAGTACTGTACTGTTATTATGGTTCAGTACTGTATGAACGTATGGTCTGACTTACATCGAAATTCGGTTTACGATGCTGCGTAAGAATGGATCAACATCATAAGTCGAGGACTACCTGTATTCTAATTTACTGAGATAGTGACCTTTGAGTTTTCATTGGCTGTAAATCATAATCATCAACATTAACATAAATAAACACTTGAAATAGATCACTCTGTTTGTAACGACTCTACTTAATATATGAGTTTTACTTTTTGAATTGAAGAACATAAATAAATTAGCTTTTTGATGATACTCTAATTTTGTGAGAAGCACTTGCACCTCATCATCACTGTCACAGCGGCGGACTGATAGGTGCACAAATCGACATGCTACCACGATCACACCACTTAAATTCAGCTGTTAGAGATTGACAGCAACATTTTAGAGGTTAAACACCAGTTATCAGTGCTAGCTGGTGCCCATTGTATATGCCCGCACCCTACATGCGCCGTAAATGTTCAGCAGATGATGGGAAAGGGTTAAATCAAGATTGTTTGTATTTGAATTTCAACTGAAAACATGACTACAAATTAAATACATTTAGAATATCCATCTAATTTTAAAGGAAAAATATAGTTTCAATAAATACAGATTATTCATTATTTTATGGAATATTCTGCAGGTTTTTTTAGGTCTGAGGATTAAAGTTTCTCCTTGTGAAGATTGACATACTGGCTCTGGCATGCCAAGCTAAGGAGACTTATTTGCAAAGCAATGATATTAAATTTCACAGAGGAGAATTGAACGGTGAATAAGCCTCCTTATGTTGGCATGCCAGAGCCGGTATATCACTCTCCACAAAGAGAAACATTACTCTTTAGACCTCAGTCCAGAGTCTCTACCTCAGCCAAATCACTTCTCATACTTTGCACTAATGAGGAGCAGTACCCTGAAACATTGTGTCTGCAAATTGAGATTCTGATTTGGCTTTTATCCTAAGTCATATTGCAAGGCTTGTCAAGGATTGCTGCTTCCAACAGGTGGTGCTAAAGAGTTAAAGTTATCTTCCTCTCTGAAGAGGCAATTTGCATATCAACCCATTTCTGACCTCTGAGCTATCTTGAACAGCTGACATTTGCCCGCAATAGGCGTGGGCGGATCCGCGAGCCGCCCACGCCTATTAACTAGTTAAATGCTGCTGTGAAACTCTGACAGCGGCATTTAACAAGCGCTTCTGGCCATCCAGACAGAAATGCGTGCATCGGTGACCTCCATCACATGGTCGGGGGTCATCGGTGCATTGGTATAACAACCAGAGGTCTCCTGCAGACCTTTATGTTTGTTGATGCAGGATAGCTATGAGCGTCACCCTGTGGTCGGTGCTCATAGGAATGCAGTAGTTCTACTACATAGAGGCGATCTGAGCATCACCTCTATGTAGTAGAGCCGAGTGGGCTATGGCCGCTTCTGGTCTCCCATGGAGACTATTGAAGCATGCCAAATTTAAAAAAAATATGTTTTTAAAAACATGAAAAAAATAAAAAAAATAAAAGTTTAAATCACCTCCCTATCGCCCCATTCAAAATAAAACAATAAAAAAAATCAAACCTACACATATTTGGTATCGCTGTGTTCAGAATCGCCCGATCTATCAATAAAAAAAGGATTAACCTGATCGCAAATGGTATAGTGCTAAAATAATTCAAAACGCCAGAATTACGTTTTTTTGGTCGTCACAACATTACATTAAAATGCAATTACGGCTGATCAAAATAACAAATCTGCACCAATATGGTATCATTAAAAACGTCAGCTCGCTAGGCAAAAAATAATTCCTCACCCAACCCCAGATCACGAAAAATGGAGACGCTACGGGTCTCGGAAAATTGCACAATTTTTTTTTTTTCGCAAAAGTTTGGAATTTTTTTCAGCACTAAGCTCTTTTTTATCTAGACATGTCTGGTGTCAATGAACTCATAATGACCTGGTGAACCATAATGGCAGGTCAGTTTTAGCATTTAGTGAACCTAGCAAAAAAGCCAAACAAAAAACAAGTGTGGAATTGCATTTTCATTGCAATTTCACCGCACTTCAAATTTTTTTCCCGTTTTCTAGTACAAGACATGGTAAAACTAATGGTACAACTCCACTAGCAAAAAGTACGCCCTCACATAGCCATATTGACAGAAAAATATAAAAGTAATAGCTCTGGGAAGGAGGGGAGCGAAAAACAAAAAAGCAAAAAAAAAAATACCCCGGGTCATTAAGGGGTTAAATTTCCCAGTTGAGTAGTTTTTTTATTCATTTTGTTTATGAATTCCTCAAGGTTTCAAAATCTCTGCAATGTTACAAGGATTCTTATTAAATGAAATATATAATTATGGTATATTATGCCGTAATGCTCCGATGTATCACAAATTTTCTTAGAGTTTGACTCCATCCCTTCCCCCAAAAATATTTTCCTCCATCTTCCCACTGGAGAGAAATAAAATCTACAAACTATGCTCTGAAGTGTCTACCTTGTTCCTTGCAGGGTATATAATTATTAATTACTCATATAATTTGCATAGCCATGCAAGCTAATCAACATTCAAAGGTAACATTTCCCTTCCTCATTATCCATTCTATTAAGGAGTCTTAACATTATTATTCTTTTTCAAACAGTGGCCCCTAAAATAATTTTCAAATAAGTGACTTATTTTTTGTGGGAAAGGAGAACAGGGGAAAATAGAAATACTAATGTGCTGAAAAGAACAAGGAGAACAAATGTGGGAAAGGAGAGCTGGGGAGAATAGAAATGCTAATGTAATATAAAGAACAAGGATGGAGGAGGAAGAAACAAATAAACATGGATAGTGAGGTGGCAGACACAACAAAATTGTGGGAAAGAAAATCAGGTGAGAGCAGAAATGCTGATGTAGCACAAAGAACATGGCGGGAAGTGGAAGAAACAAAGAAACATGAAAACTGAGGTGGTAAAAACAAAAAATGTGTGAAAATAGAGCAGGGGAGAATAGAAATGCTAATGTGCTATAAAGAACAAGGAGGGAAGTGGAATAAACAAAGAAACAGAGAGTGAGATGGCAGACACAAAAATATTGTGGGAAAGGAGTGCAGGGGTGAATAAAAATGCACATTTGCTATAAAGAATAAGAAGGGAAGTGGAATAAACAAATAAACATGAAGAGAAAAAGGAGAGCAGGGGAAAATAGATGTGCTAATATGCTATAAAGAACAAGGCGGGAAGTAGAATTAACAAAGAAACATAGAGAGTACGATGGTAGACATAACAAATGTGGGAAAGGAGATCAGGGGAAAATAGAAATACTAATGTGCTATAAAGAGCAAGTAGGGAAGTGAAAGAAACAAATAAACAAGGAAATTGAGGTGTCTGACACAACAATATTGTGATAAAGGAGAGCAAGGGAGAACAGAAATGTTAATGTGCTACAAAGAACAAGGTGGGAAGTAGAAAAAAAAAGAAACATGGAGTGTCTCATGGAAGACACAACAAATGTGTGAAAACAGAGCAGGTGAGAATAGAAATGCTAATGTGCTATAAGGAACTGTGAGGGAAGTGGAAGAAACAAAGAAACATGAATACTGAGGTGGCAGACACAACAAATATGGGAAAGGAGAGCAGGAGAGAAGAGAAATGCTAATGTGCTATAAAGAACAAGGAGGGAATTGGAAAAAACAAAAAAACAGAGTAAGGTGGCAAACACAAAAAAAAAATAGTGGGAAAGGAGAGCATATTCCTCCATATTCTACCCTGGTACATTTCAATTTGTGATAATGACTCCTCCACTTTAAACCTCCAGGGAAGTTTTAACTAATAATGAAAATGTTTTTTCCCATTTTCTGCTATGTAAACTTGGGATGTGACTTATGGTAAGGTGAGTTTTATAGCCCGAAAAATACATCACTAAGTGTTCCAAAATCATGTCCTCAACATATTTCTTAATGATGAAATTGGCAACCCTTTTAACCCTTTCCCAACCTTGCAATTTTCCGTTTTTATGCTTTCTTTTTTTCTTTGCCTTCTTCCAAGAGCCTAACTTTTTTCATTTATGACTGTATGTGGGCTGTTTTCTTCGCAGTACTAGTTGTACCTTTGAAAGACAACATTGATTTTGCCATATATTGTACTGGAAAACAGGAAAAGAATTTCCAAGTGAGAAGAAAGAGCAAAAACTTTGCAATTCCACAATTGTTTTTTGGGTTTTTATTTACTATGTTTGCTATATGGTAAAACTGACTTGGCAATATGATTCTCCAGGTCAGTATGCAAATACCATAGATGTACAGTTTTTCATTTATTTATTTTATTTGCTTATGTCTAGTTATGAGCGAGTATACTCATTGCTCGGGTTTTCCCGAGCAAGCTAGGGTGATTTCCGAGTATTTGTTAGTGCTCGGAAATTTAGTTTTTGTCACCTCAGCTGCATGATTTACGGCTACTGGACAGCCTGAATACATGTGGGAATTCCCTAACAAACAGGCAATCCTCACATGTATGCAACCTGTCTAGCAGCCGTAAATCATGCAGCTGAGGCTATGAAAACTAAATCTCCGAGCACTAACAAATACATGGAGATCACCCGCTCTGGGAGAACCGAGCAAAGAGTATACTCATTCATCACTACTTATGTCATCATTTTCCGAGACCTATAGTGTTTTCATTTTAGAGGATCTGGGGTTATGTGAAGCTTATTTTTTATGGCTTGAGCTGTCATTTCTATTGATATCATTTTGAGGTAGATACAATGTTTTGGTCGCCTATTATTGCACTTTAATTCTGTTGTTTTGATTATTTTCCCTTTATGCCATTTACCGATTATATTAATTGTTTTTATATTTTGTAATTGTTTTTATATTTTGATAAATTGGGCGTTTCTGAAAGCAGGGTTACCAAATATGTACAGATTTTTTATTGTTTTACTTTTAACGAGGCAAAAGGGGGATAATTTGAACTTTTGCGGTTTTTATTTTTAAAATATTTTTAAAACTTTTTTTTTCACTATCTTTACTGACTTCAATAGTCTCTTTGGAGATTCAAAGCTGCGATGGTCTTTATTATACATAGCAGGGCTTCAGCACTTCTATGTATGGTAGAATTCACAATCTCCTATGAATGGCAGCTGTGAGCCGGCCTTCACTGGAAATTCAAAATGACAGGCATGGGTGTTGTGAAATTGGATTTTGGGCTCCCCCGGTGGCCACTGGTGGAATTGAACTGGTGTGCATCATCCTCTCTGTTCACCTGTTTCCATCAGGATGTGGGAGTCGCTATTTAGCCTTGCTCCTCTGTCACTTCCATGCCGGTCAACATTGTAATCAGAAGCCTTTCTGTGCATGTTCCTGCTGCTAGACAACTCCCAGCTAAGTTGGACTTAGTCCTTGTTTGTTTTTGCATTTTGTTCCAGTTCACAGCTGTAGTTTCGTTTCTGTGTCTGGAAAGCTCTTGTGATCTGAAATTGCCACTCTGATGTTATGAGTTAATACTAGAGTCTTAAAGTAATTTCAGGATGGTATTTTGATAGGGTTTTCAGCTGACCATGAAAGTGCCCTTTCTGTCTTCCTGCTATCTAGTAAGCGGACCTCAATTTTGCTAAACCTATTTTCATACTACGTTTGTCATTTCATCTAAAATCACCGCCAATATTTGTGGGGGCCTCTGTCTGCCTTTCGGGGAAATTTCTCTAGAGGTGAGCCAGGACTATATTTTCCTCTGCCAGGATTAGTTAGTCCTCCGGCCGGCGCTGGGCGTCTAGGGATAAAACGCAGGCTACGCTACCCGGCTACTGTTAGTTGTGCGGCAGGTTTAGTTCATGGTCAGTTTAGTTTCCATCCTTCCAAGAGCTAGTTCGTATGTTTGCTGGGCTATGTTCTCTTGCCATTGAGAACCATAACAGTTTGACCGGCCTAAAAGGGTTAAATTAATTGACAGAGAAAGGAGAGAAAAGAGAAGTCTGCTGAAGATTTTTTTTTTTTTTTTTCTCAGTTCTGAGTGTGCTTGTAATTGAATCTCTTGCAAGTCTGCCTATATTGCAGCCTTTCTCTCTCTCTCTCCTTCTAATCCTGGAATGGCTCTGTGTTCACCTGTTTAAAATGGATATTCAGAGTTTAGCTGCAGGTTTGAATAATCTCACCACGAAAGTTCAAAACTTACAAGATTTTGTTGTTCATGTTCCTATATCTGAACCTAGAATTCCTTTGCCTGAATTTTTCTCGGGGAATAGATCTTGCTTTCAAAATTTCAAAAATAATTGCAAGTTGTTTTTGTCCCTGAAATCTCGCTCTGCTGGAGATCCTGCTCAGCAGGTCAGGATTGTGATTTCTTTGCTCCGGGGCGACCCTCAGGATTGGGCTTTTGCGTTGGCTCCAGGGGATCCTGCGTTGCTCAATGTGGATGCGTTTTTTCTGGCCTTGGGGTTGCTTTATGAGGAACCTCAGTTAGAACTTCAGGCGGAAAAGGCCTTGATGTCCCTATCTCAGGGGCAAGACGAAGCTGAAATATACTGCCAGAAATTCCGTAAATGGGCTGTGCTTACTCAGTGGAATGAGTGCGCCCTGGCGGCGAATTTCAGAGAGGGTCTCTCTGATGCCATTAAGGATGTTATGGTGGGGTTCCCTGTGCCTGCGGGTCTGAATGAGTCCATGACAATGGCTATCCAGATCGATAGGCGTCTGCGGGAGCGCGAACCTGTGCACCATTTGGCGGTGTCTACTGAGAAGACGCCAGAGAATATGCAATGTGATAGAGTTCTGTCCAGAAGTGAACGGCAGAATTTTAGACGAAAAAATGGGTTGTGCTTCTATTGCGGTGATTCAACTCATGTTATATCAGCATGCTCTAAGCGTACTAAGAAGCTTGATAAGTCTGTTTCAATTGGCACTTTACAGTCTAAGTTTATTCTATCTGTGACCCTGATTTGTTCTTTATCATCTATTACCGCGGATGCCTATGTCGACTCTGGTGCCGCTTTGAGTCTTATGGATTGGTCCTTTGCCAAACGCTGTGGGTATGATTTGGAGCCTCTTGAAACTCCTATACCCCTGAAGGGGATTGACTCCACCCCATTGGCTAGCAATAAACCACAATACTGGACACAAGTAACTATGCGGATTAATCCGGATCACCAGGAGATTATTCGCTTTCTTGTGCTGTATAACCTACATGATGTGTTGGTGCTTGGATTGCCATGGCTGCAATCTCATAACCCAGTCCTTGACTGGAAAGCTATGTCTGTGTTAAGCTGGGGATGTAAGGGGACGCATGGGGACGTACCTGTGGTTTCCATTTTATCATCTATTCCCTCTGAGATTCCTGAATTCTTGACTGAATATCGTGACGTTTTTGAAGAACCTAAGCTTGGTTCATTACCTCCGCACCGGGAGTGCGATTGTGCCATAGATTTGATTCCGGGTAGTAAATACCCTAAGGGTCGTTTATTTAATCTGTCTGTGCCTGAACATGCTGCTATGCGAGAATATATAAAGGAGTCCTTGGAAAAGGGACATATTCGTCCTTCGTCATCTCCCTTAGGAGCCGGTTTTTTCTTTGTGGCTAAGAAAGATGGCTCTTTGAGGCCGTGCATTGATTATCGGCTTTTGAATAAAATCACGGTTAAATATCAGTATCCTTTGCCACTGCTGACTGATTTGTTTGCTCGCATAAAGGGGGCCAAGTGGTTCTCTAAGATAGATCTTCGTGGGGCGTATAATTTGGTGCGAATTAAGCAGGGGGATGAGTGGAAAACCGCAT
The DNA here is from genome assembly GCF_051348905.1 of Ranitomeya variabilis. Taxonomy (NCBI): domain Eukaryota; kingdom Metazoa; phylum Chordata; class Amphibia; order Anura; family Dendrobatidae; genus Ranitomeya; species Ranitomeya variabilis. The sequence continues at coordinate 634,254,625 of NC_135236.1, forward strand.
TTAATACGCCCGAGGGCCACTTTGAGTATTTGGTGATGCCTTTTGGTCTTTCAAATGCCCCTTCAGTCTTTCAGTCCTTTATGCATGACATTTTCCGTGATTATTTGGATAAATTTATGATTGTGTATCTGGATGATATTTTGATTTTTTCGGATGACTGGGACTCTCATGTCCAGCAGGTCAGGAGGGTTTTTCAGGTTTTGCGGTCTAATTCCTTGTGTGTGAAGGGTTCTAAGTGTGTTTTTGGGGTTCAAAAGATTTCCTTTTTGGGATATATTTTTTCCCCCTCTTCCATCGAGATGGATCCTGTCAAGGTTCAGGCTATTTGTGATTGGACGCAACCCTCTTCTCTTAAGAGTCTTCAGAAATTTTTGGGCTTTGCTAACTTTTATCGTCGATTTATTGCTGGTTTTTCTGATGTTGTTAAACCATTGACTGATTTGACTAAGAAGGGTGCTGATGTTGCTGATTGGTCCCCTGCTGCTGTGGAGGCCTTTCGGGAGCTTAAGCGCCGCTTTTCTTCCGCCCCTGTGTTGCGTCAGCCTGATGTTGCTCTTCCTTTTCAGGTTGAGGTCGACGCTTCTGAAATCGGAGCTGGGGCGGTTTTGTCGCAGAGAAGTTCTGATTGCTCCGTGATGAGACCTTGTGCTTTTTTCTCGCGTAAATTTTCGCCCGCCGAGCGGAATTATGATGTTGGGAATCGGGAGCTTTTGGCCATGAAGTGGGCTTTTGAGGAGTGGCGTCATTGGCTTGAGGGGGCTAGACATCAGGTGGTGGTATTGACCGACCACAAAAATTTAATTTATCTTGAGTCCGCCAGACGCCTGAATCCTAGACAGGCGCGCTGGTCGTTGTTTTTCTCTCGGTTTAATTTTGTGGTGTCCTACCTGCCGGGTTCTAAGAATGTTATGGCGGATGCCCTTTCTAGGAGTTTTGAGCCTGACTCCCCTGGTAATTCTGAACCTACAGGTATCCTTAAGGATGGAGTGATATTGTCTGCCATTTCTCCAGACCTGCGGCGGGCCTTGCAGGAGTTTCAGGCGGATAGACCTGATCGTTGCCCACCTGGTAGACTGTTTGTTCCTGATGATTGGACCAGTAGAGTCATTTCTGAGGTTCATTCTTCTGCGTTGGCAGGTCATCCTGGAATCTTTGGTACCAGGGATTTGGTGGCAAGGTCCTTCTGGTGTCCTTCCTGGTCCTTTCTGGTGTCTCGAGATGTGCGAGGCTTCGTGCAGTCTTGTGACGTTTGTGCTCGGGCCAAGCCTTGTTGTTCTCGGGCTAGTGGATTGTTGTTGCCCTTGCCTATCCCGAAGAGGCCCTGGACGCACATCTCGATGGATTTTATTTCGGATCTTCCTGTTTCTCAGAAGATGTCTGTCATCTGGGTGGTGTGTGATCGTTTCTCTAAGATGGTCCATTTGGTTCCCCTGCCTAAGTTGCCTTCTTCTTCCGAGTTGGTTCCTCTGTTTTTTCAAAATGTGGTCCGTTTGCATGGTATTCCGGAGAATATCGTTTCTGACAGAGGTACCCAATTCGTGTCTAGATTTTGGCGAGCATTCTGTGCTAGGATGGGCATAGATTTGTCTTTTTCGTCTGCTTTCCATCCTCAGACTAATGGCCAGACCGAGCGGACGAATCAGACCTTGGAGACATATTTGAGGTGTTTTGTGTCTGCAGATCAGGATGATTGGGTTGCTTTTTTGCCTTTAGCGGAGTTTGCCCTCAATAATCGGGCCAGTTCTGCCACCTTGGTGTCTCCCTTTTTCTGTAATTCGGGGTTTCATCCTCGATTTTCTTCTGGTCAGGTGGAATCTTCGGATTGTCCTGGAGTGGATGCTGTGGTGGAGAGGTTGCATCAGATTTGGGGGCAGGTAGTGGACAATTTGAAGTTGTCCCAGGAGAAGACTCAGCTTTTTGCCAACCGCCGGCGTCGGGTTGGTCCTCGGCTTTGTGTTGGGGACTTGGTGTGGTTGTCTTCTCGTTTTGTCCCTATGAGGGTTTCTTCTCCCAAGTTTAAGCCTCGGTTCATCGGCCCGTACAAGATATTGGAGATTCTTAACCCTGTGTCCTTCCGTTTGGACCTCCCTGCATCTTTTTCTATTCATAATGTTTTTCATCGGTCATTATTGCGCAGGTATGAGGTACCGGTTGTGCCTTCCGTTGAGCCTCCTGCTCCGGTGTTGGTTGAGGGCGAGTTGGAGTACGTTGTGGAAAAAATCTTGGACTCCCGTGTTTCCAGACGGAAACTCCAGTATCTGGTCAAATGGAAGGGATACGGTCAGGAGGATAATTCTTGGGTGACTGCCTCTGATGTTCATGCCTCCGATTTGGTCCGTGCCTTTCATAGGGCTCATCCTGATCGCCCTGGTGGTTCTGGTGAGGGTTCGGTGCCCCCTCCTTGAGGGGGGGTACTGTTGTGAAATTGGATTTTGGGCTCCCCCGGTGGCCACTGGTGGAATTGAACTGGTGTGCATCATCCTCTCTGTTCACCTGTTTCCATCAGGATGTGGGAGTCGCTATTTAGCCTTGCTCCTCTGTCACTTCCATGCCGGTCAACATTGTAATCAGAAGCCTTTCTGTGCATGTTCCTGCTGCTAGACAACTCCCAGCTAAGTTGGACTTAGTCCTTGTTTGTTTTTGCATTTTGTTCCAGTTCACAGCTGTAGTTTCGTTTCTGTGTCTGGAAAGCTCTTGTGATCTGAAATTGCCACTCTGATGTTATGAGTTAATACTAGAGTCTTAAAGTAATTTCAGGATGGTATTTTGATAGGGTTTTCAGCTGACCATGAAAGTGCCCTTTCTGTCTTCCTGCTATCTAGTAAGCGGACCTCAATTTTGCTAAACCTATTTTCATACTACGTTTGTCATTTCATCTAAAATCACCGCCAATATTTGTGGGGGCCTCTGTCTGCCTTTCGGGGAAATTTCTCTAGAGGTGAGCCAGGACTATATTTTCCTCTGCCAGGATTAGTTAGTCCTCCGGCCGGCGCTGGGCGTCTAGGGATAAAACGCAGGCTACGCTACCCGGCTACTGTTAGTTGTGCGGCAGGTTTAGTTCATGGTCAGTTTAGTTTCCATCCTTCCAAGAGCTAGTTCGTATGTTTGCTGGGCTATGTTCTCTTGCCATTGAGAACCATAACACATGGGGTTCTCCTGCAGACCCCTGGCCACCATGGCAACCCATTGACGACCTACAATCATGTGGCAGAGCCGTCGATGGGTGGGATTTGTGACACGCTTCTGGCTGACGTGTGTTAAATTCCTGTGTCAGTGATTTACAGCAGGATTTAACAGATTAACAGCCGCAGGTGGAGCACCACTCTGCTTGCAGCTGTTAAAAGCTTTTGATTACTGATTAAATCAGTGATCAAGTCCAGGGAAAGATTCAGGCTCAGGATCGGAGCCCACATCAAAGGCAGGGAAACGGCCTTTGTTGTAAATATATACATCATTGGTTGTAAAGAGGTTGAAACAATAAGTATGTTTAATTTTGATAGTTTGTAAATTAGTGCCATAGTTTACATTGACAAAACAATGTAAATGAAATCTAATAGACATCGGAGATGATATGCTTTTTCCTCATTTTCTAATTATGAGTGAATTCCCTTGCCTACAAACAGTGTCAGACTGGGGTACCAAGGGCCCACCAGTATCATCAACTCCAAGGCCTCACTTTTCAGCTACATGCAAATATGACTTTATCCTCATTCACAAATGTCTATATCAATAAATGGGTTGATTGATGAATAGAAAAGGTGATGCCTTTGTCCGTAAATAGTAAACTAAGGGAATTGTCCCAAGCACTGCTCATATCAGAGGGTGGTGTCCCACTCTTGCAGAGCGGCCCACCAGAGAATTCTCCTGTTCTCCCGAGGACCAGTCCGAGCCAGCTCACAGAGCCACACTGTATGTAGGATGTAGTGTCTACTTCTCTCTTTCACCCAAAACATATTTGTACAACTTTTCTCTTACTGTTTATGACAAAACTTAGGATTTCCCCATGGTTTTCCACTCCATGGAACTTGAAAGCTGAACTTCCTAGACAAAACCTCTGCATAACCATATTTAAAGGACTCACAAAGAAGCAGCTGTAGTGACATGGGCTGAATTTATAATGGAGAAATAAATGGATTTGTGAGGGGAAGGAGGGAGGAAAATAAGATGCAGACATATGACTGAAATTGCAATATGGACAAAGGGCACTCTGAAATGAAAGCTAAAAAGATATTTTTATGGACACTTATGTAAAAAGAGAAATGTACTTTAATGTTTTTTTTCCCTCCATTCTGGGAATTGATGCTTTGATGAAGCACCTGTTACCACAATTTCTCAAATAAAAAAACAGATCTTTTAAATAGCCTTCAAAATCTTTCAAATGGTTTTCAATGGTAATCAAAATTTTGATTTTGATTACCTGAGTATTATACTTGGTACATTTGTAAACTGAGTTTTGGGTGAATTATAATTTTGCAATCTCCTACAAAGACGCTGAAAAGTACATTGATTTTTATAATATACATATTCATATACTGTAAATTAACATTTCTCTTGTTTCTTTTGAGTTCTTGCTATTGGAAAATAAACTATTAAATTACCTATTTGGAAATTGATGATGGTTATTTGGGATAAATGGTAATTTGTAAAAAAATTGAATTGTCTTGGTTAGGATATGGTTATTGTCCTGTTCTCTCAGGGTTAATTTTGCTTGCCTCCCTTTGGATCTGGGAGGGGTATTTATACACACTCCAAACTAGGATTCCCTGTTAGCTATACTTTTGTCTAGTCTGTGTGTCTGACCCTTAGAGTGTATGCCCGGGTTGCAATTGCTTTCTTTGGGCGCTACTTGCTTGTTAGTTCTTTTGGATTTCTGACCTCTGGCTTCTCTTCTGACAATCCTCTGTGTCACCCCTTTGGTACCTCGTGATCTCCTGGTTCTGATCTTAGCCTGTTTGACTACTCTCCTATGTTCATCGTCTCCTCTGCTCCTCGATGTCTGGCTCCGCCCCGACCATCTCCTATTCTGTAACATGATTCAGGTCCTGGTTGTTGCCTGGTTAGTTGCCCGGCGTTTTGCCCAGCTCCCTTGCTGCTGTGTGCAGCTCTCCCCACAGAAGTAATACCCAGTAGTTGTGACAGGAATAATATAATGTGTTTGACTTTAAGGATTCTGCCGATAAGACAATATGTGCTCAAATTTCCTTTGAGGATTTTAGGATCATCTTAGAGGGGGTGCTATGTAAGACTCGTTCCCACTTTAGAAGACTTGGCCTATTAATCTAATCTAATTCATCTATCTTATGGCTTCAGGAAGTCTATTTGTGGCCTAAATGTTGTAATTCTTAGATTTCATATTCTGTGATCAATAAGTAAGTCTGTTGAGAAATATATCTGGTGCCTTGGAAATCTCTTTTTTAGTCCTCTAGTGATAATCTCCTACTGATAATACACAGATTTTATTGAACTTACATCAAGCAGCCAGTGAGTTACATATCACTACCATCAGAGTTTCTGCCTCTACATCATGCTGTTTCAGATTAAAGAGCAAAAACATTCCTTTTAATAACATTTCAGCAATACGGAGTAGGTGATTTGAAAACTGCACTTCAACTAACTATCCCTCACAATCCTCAGGCAACTTTCAGTGTTACTCATGCTCTGGCCTGGCAAGTCCAGCATTTGTTCACTAAAACTTCTAGGTCTGGCCTACACTGTAAGGGCTGGCGGAACACACCGAGTAAATATGGAGATAGTATAGGTGTGTTCGCAGCCCGGGGTCCACCGTGCAGGAGTGGAACCTGCTGCTAGTAAATGGCGGCACTATATGGTGGTACTACGCCTGAATAGACACGGGTTCAGTTACCCGGTCTGTATAGCAGCGTACTCTGTTGCTTCACAGAGTCGCCGAGATTAACGGTAATGCTGTGCTCTGTTAACCTCACAGAGGATCACAGCTCACTAACGGAGCAGGTAGCATACAGTGGTCATGCAGTCAGCAACGGCACACAAACAACTCCTCTCCGGAGGTACCGGAATTCTAGTGGCTATACGCCAGCCATAAATTCGCACACACAAACTCCTCTCCGGAGGTGCCGGAATTCTAGTGATTATACAGCCAACCCTGAGCACATGCTGACACAGACCTCAAAGTAACTAAGCTCCAACACACAAGAACATAAGTTGATACTAGCGTATGGCAGTGCTGCCATGCAAACTGTCATGGTTCCCAATGGCAAGGGAACGTCAGAGAACTTAAATAACAGACTAGCTCTTGGGTGATGGAATCTCGAGCTGACCGTGAGCTAAACCTATCACACAACTAACAGTGGCCGGGTGACGTACCTACGTTTTATCCCTAGACGCCCAGCGCCAGCCGGAGAACTAACTAACCCTAATAGAGGAAAAAACAGACCTGGCTTACCTCTAGGGAAATTCCCCCAAAAAGGAGACAGAAGCCCCCCACATATATTGACGGTGAGTTCATAGGAAAAGACATACGCAGTATGAAGGTAGGTTCAGCAAAGCGAGGTCCGCTTACTAGATAGTAAGAAGATACAATAGGGAACTTCACGGTCAGCTGAAAACCCTATCAAAATACCATCCAGAAATTACTTTAAGACTCATGTGTCAACTCATGACACCGGAGTGGTAATTTCGGCCCACAAGAGCTTCCAGCTACAGAAACATAACATAACTGTGAACTGGAACAAAAATGCAAACAAACTTAGGACTAAGAGTCCAACATAGCTGATAGTAGTCTAGAAGCAGGAACATGCAACAGAAAGGCTCTGGTTACATTGATGGCCGGCACTAGAATAACTGAGCAGCAAGGCTAAATAGGATACTCCCATATCCTGATGGAAACAGGTGAACAGAGAAAGTGAAGCACACAAGTCCAGTACCACCAGTGACCACCGGGGGAGCCCAAAAACCAAATTCACAACAGTACCCCCCCCTCAAGGAGGGGGCACCGAACCCTCACAAGAACCACCAGGGCGATCAGGATGAGCCCTATGAAAGGCACGGACCAAATCAGAGGCATGAACATCAGAGGCTGAGAAACAGGGAGATCAGAAATAAAATCCATAGAGATGTGAGTCCAAGGCCTCTTTGGAATAGGCAAAGATAACAACAATCCGCTAGCCCGAGAACAACAAGGTTTGGCCCGAGCACAAACATCACAAGACTGCACAAAAACTCGTACATCTCGAGACAGAGAAGGCCACCAGAAGGACCTAGCCACCAAATCCCTGGTACCAAAGATCCCGGGATGACCTGCCAACGCAGAAGAATGAACCTCCGAGATGACTCTACTGGTCCAATCATCAGGAACAAACAGTCTACCAGGCGGGCAACGATCAGGTCTATCCGCCTGAAACTCCTGCAAAGCCCGTCGCAGGTCTGGGGAAACAGCAGATAATATCACCCCATCCTTAAGGACACCTGTAGGTTCAGAATCACCAGGGAAATCAGGCTCAAAACTCCTAGAAAGGGCATCCGCCTTCACATTTTTAGAACCTGGTAAGTATGAGACCACAAAATTAAACTGAGAGAAAAACAACGACCAGCGCGCCTGTCTAGGATTCAGGCGCCTGGCAGACTCAAGATAAATCAAATTCTTGTGATCGGTCAATACCACCACCTGATGTCTAGCCCCCTCAAGCAAATGACGCCACTCCTCAAAAGCCCACTTCATAGCCAAAAGCTCCCGATTACCAATATCATAATTTCGCTCGGCGGGCGAAAACTTTCGAGAAAAGAACGCACAAGGTCTCATCACGGAGCAATCGGAACTTTTCTGTGACAAGACCGCCCCAGCTCCGATCTCGGAAGCATCGACCTCAACCTGAAAAGGAAGAGTAACATCAGGCTGACGCAACACAGGGGCGGAAGAAAAGCGGCGCTTAAGCTCCCGTAAGGCCTCCACAGCAGCAGGAGACCAATCAGCAACATCAGCACCCTTTTTGGTCAAATCAGTCAAAGGTTTAGCAACATCAGAAAAACCAGTTATAAATCGACGATAAAAATTAGCAAAGCCCAAAAATTTCTGAAGGCTCTTAAGCGAAGAAGGTTGCGTCCAATCACAAATAGCCCGAACCTTGACAGGATCCATCTCAATGGAAGAGGGGGAAAAAATGTACCCCAAAAAAGAAATCTTTTGAACCCCAAAAATACACTTAGAACCCTTCACACACAAGGAATTAGCCCGCAAAACCTGAAAAACCCTCCTGACCTGTTGGACATGAGATTCCCAGTCATCCGAAAAAATGAAAATATCATCCAGATACACGATCATGAATTTATCCAAATATTCCCGGAAAATGTCATGCATAAAGGACTGAAAGACTGAAGGGGCATTTGAAAGACCAAAAGGCATTACTAAATACTCAAAATGGCCCTCGGGCGTATTAAATGTGGTTTTCCACTCATCCCCCTGCTTAATTCGCACCAAATTATACGCCCCACGGAGATCAATCTTAGAGAACCACTTAGCCCCCTTTATTGGAGCAAACAAATCAGTCAGCAGTGGCAGAGGATACTGATATCTGACTGTAATTTTATTCAAGAGTCGATAATCAATACACGGCCTCAAAGAGCCATCTTTTTTAGATACAAAGAAAAAACCGGCTCCTAAGGGAGATGAAGAAGGACGAATATGTCCCTTTTCCAGGGACTCCTTAATATATTCTCGCATAGCAGCATGTTCAGGTACAGATAGATTAAATAAACGACCCTTTGGAAATTTACTGCCCGGAATCAGATCTATGGTACAATCGCAATCTCTGTGAGGAGGTAGTGAACCAAGCTTAGGCTCCTCAAAAACATCACGATAATCAGATAAAAATTCCGGAATCTCAGAGGGAGTAGATGACGAAATGGAAACCAAAGGTACGTCCCCATGAGCCCCCTGACATCCCCAGCTTAACACAGACATTGCTTTCCAGTCAAGAACTGGGTTATGAGATTGTAACCATGGCAATCCGAGCACCAAAACATCATGTAGATTGTACAACACAAGGAAGCGAATCGTCTCCTGATGGTCTGGATTCATACGCATAGTCACTTGTGTCCAGTATTGTGGTTTATTACTAGCCAATGGTGTAGAGTCAATACCCTTCAGAGGTATAGGAACTTCCAGAGGCTCTAGATCAAACCCACAGCGCCTGGCAAAGGACCAATCCATGAGACTCAAAGCGGCGCCAGAGTCGACATAGGCATCCGCGGTAATTGACGATAATGAACAAATCAAGGTCACAGACAAAATAAACTTAGACTGTAAAGTGCCAATTGAGATAGACTTATCAACCTTTTTTGTACGTTTAGAGCATGCTGATATAACATGAGTTGAATCACCACAATAGAAGCACAACCCATTTTTTCGCCTAAAATTCTGCCGTTCGCTTCTGGACAGAATTCTATCACATTGCATATTTTCTGGAGCCTTCTCAGAAGACACCGCCAAATGGTGCACAGGTTTGCGCTCCCGCAAACGCCGATCAATCTGAATAGCCACTGTCATGGTTCCCAATGGCAAGGGAACGTCAGAGAACTTAAATAACAGACTAGCTCTTGGGTGATGGAATCTCGAGCTGACCGTGAGCTAAACCTAGCACACAACTAACAGTGGCCGGGTGACGTACCTACGTTTTATCCCTAGACGCCCAGCGCCAGCCGGAGAACTAACTAACCCTAATAGAGGAAAAAACAGACCTGGCTTACCTCTAGGGAAATTCCCCCAAAAAGGAGACAGAAGCCCCCCACATATATTGACGGTGAGTTCAGAGGAAAAGACATACGCAGTATGAAGGTAGGTTCAGCAAAGCGAGGTCCGCTTACTAGATAGTAAGAAGATACAATAGGGAACTTCACGGTCAGCTGAAAACCCTATCAAAATACCATCCAGAAATTACTTTAAGACTCATGTGTCAACTCATGACACCGGAGTGGTAATTTCGGCCCACAAGAGCTTCCAGCTACAGAAACATAACATAACTGTGAACTGGAACAAAAATGCAAACAAACTTAGGACTAAGAGTCCAACATAGCTGATAGTAGTCTAGAAGCAGGAACATGCAACAGAAAGGCTCTGGTTACATTGATGGCCGGCACTAGAATAACTGAGCAGCAAGGCTAAATAGGATACTCCCATATCCTGATGGAAACAGGTGAACAGAGAAAGTGAAGCACACAAGTCCAGTACCACCAGTGACCACCGGGGGAGCCCAAAAACCAAATTCACAACAGCAAACCTTTTATAAAGAAAGCTCTCCAGGACCTAGTGGTCCAATAGGAACTGCTTCAGGACCTGAGCATGTGACCCCCAACCTCCGATGAGAGATCGTCCCTTTGGCATGCTCAGTAGAGGAAAAGCAGGACTTAGTCCCAGGAGCGTCTGCTCGCCGCTGAACAGTACTAGTTACAATGGCTGAGCCTGGAAGATCAGCAGTAACCAAGAGCACAGTATCTGACTGAGCAGGACGCTGAGACTGACGTCTCCACTGAGCAGGCTCCACTGCGGCTGAAAAAGAATGGGAGACCGCAGCGGAGGTGGCGCGAGATTCCCCCTGTGCAGCGGCGGGAACTCGACACCTAATATACACATTGCTTCTTCAGCCCCACTTCCTCTCTGCTGTCTCAGTTTTACCCTTTAACTCATAGCTAAACTTCCTTGGGGTGCCTGCTATACCCACTATAGCTTTTCTTCCTTGTCTGTTCCACTTTCCAGGATCCAAGGTTTTCTGACCAATTTAACATCCAGATTGCCACTGTATTCTGTGCAGATCCAGGGCTTGCTACCTCAGAAAATGTTGTTTTTTTCACACACACTCAGTATGCGGCCTAGTATATCACACTCCCTGAGACTGGCTTCACTCTTTTGACTTCACTACTAACTTCTAACTCCATCTAGCTAGGGAGGTGAGGTGACAAAAAAACATTCTGGCAATTTGATTTTCTTTTTCTTTACAATTTTTATCATATGGGTTAATTAACTCTATATTTTCTCTCTATATTTTACCCAGTATGATAGTCCCCATAGTTCCCCCATACTGTATGATAGCCCCCCACAGCCCTACACACAGTATGATGATCTCCACAACCTTCAACACAGTTTGATCTGCCCTCGCAAGTCGATCTGCCACACAGTATAAAGGTCCCCCTTAGTCCACCACCCGCAAAGTATGATGTTTTGCGCAGAGTATTCTAGCCATCAACACAGTATAATTGCTACTAAAGCCCACACACAGTATTATCTGCCACCACATCCCCCCATATAGTATGATCCTCCTCACACCACAAGCATCAATAGAGTATGATGGCCCCAACACAGCATGATGAACCTCACAATTTCCCAACACAGCATGATGGCCCCAACAGTTCCCCTGATGTGTTGCACTAGTCTGTGCAGTCAATGGCCTTCATGCAGCAGGAAGGATATGTCATTGCACCTGCTAAAATGAGTCTGAGACACGCAAGCTAAATGGTGGCACAAGAAGCTGATGTCTCTTTCCTCCACCATTTTGTTCAACTGGATCTTCATCCTGAGGATGCAGATGCCATTGACATCATAACACCCGGTGGAGATAAACAGTGGCATTCAGCACAAGGCCTCCTTTACTTATGGGCAACATAGTAGCATTGAAATCTACCAGTAATAGTGGTATGCCACGGATCTAAATTATATAGTCCGCTCATGCATTTGATACTTAACTGGTGATCCTCTACAACCAGTGATTGGCTTAGGGGTCTCCATCCCTTTTATGGAATATTATTTTTGCTGTTGAAAGAAGGGACCAGTAGGAGACCAGTCATGGTCAGAAAGAAAGTGACCGGACGTTGGAGGGGTGAATATAGCTTTTCTTTAATTACATAACAAAATACTAGTATTTGAGATGAATATTGTTCTTTTTTGGACATCTTTAATGTGCAAATAAAAGTCCATAACTAAAGAATATGTGTGATACAGTGAGTATATCTGAGTGCGAAGCCAGTTTAAAATTCTAGCCTGAAGTTGGAGGGCAGATAGTTTTGTATAATTTATAGAAATCTGTTGTTATAATGAATAATATGTATTTAGATTTCACATTGCCATTCAGTCTAAAGAAATATTTTAATTATTTTATTTGTTTATGGAAGTAGGACTTTTCTCCTGTGGTGGAGTGTACCGTTGGGTACTAGGCACATACATCTTTGTCATTCAACTAGAGAAAGCTGTTTTTAAAAATTTGAATCTCACTCTGGGATTAAATCACTGTGCAATTTTAATCAAACACCTTAAAATCCAAAATCCCAACTGCAGAGTTTATACTGTGGAATCACAAATATATCAATAATATATAAATGCATAAATATTTCATCTTGTGCTGTTCTTTTAAGGACATGAGTCCATGGTGTGATACACCCTGCTGTTTTTAACTCTCTTTGTTTCTTACAAGGATATTTACCTCTTCTGTAGTTTGCCTTCAATCTACAATTTTCTTACAGGGTATGTTTACTTGTTTTAAGTTTGCAAGTAGTATGAATATAAAAAGTTGAACAACGATGTAAATACTTTGTAATTCTTGTCTTGTATTATTCCTGAGATTTTGAGAAAGATCCTACAAATGTGTTAAGTCGACTCAACACATGTACCATGTACCATTATGTACCATGTGTTGACTTAAAGAATCATTGTTTTATTTTATTTTTTCAGAAATAAGTGGTACATGTGAAAATAAGAAACTTTGTAAGGCCCTCTTCATGCTCCATTTTTTGTGTCCATAGGTGGTTCTTTTTTTAAGGACCGCAAATATGGATGCACGCACACCTATTGTTTTCAAGGGTTGTGCGCACATGAGTCACCCGTCAGGGCAGTGGGGTACTCGGTACCAGGTCCGGTACTTAAAGGGGATGTCACGCTGACGGCAATCTGGTCCGTGGCCCTGGGCTCTGAAGTAAAAGAGAAAGGTCTTTTAAGGGAATTAATAAAGTTTGTGTTCGTGACGCAACCTGTGGTATTCGGTCAGTGGGGACCGATGCTGCTAAAAGGGGTCTTCTGGAGTGATGTTATGGCAGCTAAAATGGTAAAACTTCCCGCAGGTGAAGTTGGGTCCCCAGGGCTCCCGCTGTGTCGATGAAGATGGTGGGTGGTGCGGTAAGAAGCGGAGGACACAGGTTTGCAGTCTCTTTACCTGGTTTACTGGGGGCTTCAGGCAACCGCAGTTCAGGGCACCAGATCACAGGTACAGTCAGGGTCCGGGCAACTTGGAAGAAAGTTCAGAGTCCCCTTTACAGGTGGAGTTAGAAGCCTTCCTACCGGTGCTTTGGTGTAGTCCCTTGCTGCCTGTGGCTTCTACCAAGGTCCTCACAGTTCTCTCTGTCCTCCTTAAAGGTGGGACACAAACCCGTGTGACAGGTGACTCGAGCCTTCCACAGGGTCTCTATCATGACCCGGGCTCTATGCACCACTGTGCCTCCTGGGTATTAGGGCAGACAGGTGACGTGTAGTCCAACTGTCTTGCTGGTTTCTGCTGTGCCTCCTAGAGTTGACACAACCTCAGTCTTCCGGCTACTGGAATCTGCGCTCTGTAGGGAGGTAGCTCAGTCACAGCTATTCTCCCCAGGTGTCACTCTCCTTTGCTTTGCTCTCCTGCATGCTCTCCAAAAATATGTTTGTCTTACTATGCTCTCGCTCTCCACAAGCTGCAGCACCCTCATGGCTGCATGGCCCCTCCAGTTTTTCCAACTGCTCTCTACTCTTGTTGCCAGGAACTGCAACTCCCACGTCTGCTTGGCTACACTCCTTTCTTTCCAGCTCCGCCTAAGCTGAAGTTCCTTGACCAGCTCCTCTCTGGCATTCCCTGACCCTCCCTGTCAGGAACTGACTCTCAGACTGCCTTTCCCATCAGACCAGTATATATATATATATATATATATATATATATATATATATATATATATATATATATATATATATAGAAGTTCCCCTGAAAACAAGGTTCAGAGCTCCCCCTTCTGGCCTGGATTGTGAACATGTTGCATGTTGTGTTTATCTGATAGAGAAGATCTTCGCTCGCTTCCAAGCTTGAATCACTCTCCCTGTGAGGAAAGAAATGCCACTGTAACAAAAAGGACCCTGGGGTTACACACGTCAGGTTTTTCACAGGTAAAATTAAAAATAATACAAAATCATATTACCCACTAGTCTGACGTGAAGATAATCCATTTCTCCTGCACCATAAAACATCTCTGCTACATCTGGATGTCTTGATGAACAGTGACATGATGCAACAGTTCACACTGACATCCAGGAGACACTGAGCTAAAGTCGGTGCGCAGCTTCAGTGATCAGCGGTATTGTCATACAGGTTACCGCCGGTCACAGTCAGCTGTTCCTACTCTCCCACTGTGAGCCATCCAATGAACTGCAGTGACCTCAATGAGATCACCTCTATCACGATGAAAATTTTTAGTGGAGAAGTCATGAAGGTTACCTCATTTCATTAGCCGACTCACAGAGAGCTGAGCCTGGGAACAGCTGGCAGTGACCGTCGGTAATCTCTGTGACAATAATAATTAAGTGCTGGAGGGCACCACAAAATATAAAGGGATACACCTATAGTCTATATCAACAAACCGGCCACAGGACCAAGCGGAAGTGTGTCTCACTGACGTGTGAATATTTTTCATCTATTTGTGGTGTTTTATATGTGGGCCATTATTAACTTTTGATTAGCTCAGGTTTTTATAGGAGGCTATGTTCTGTCAATGCGCTGACCATATCCATCCTTGCCTTACATAGACTTTATTTTTGGCTATATATAACATGTGGGTTTAGTAATTTTTTTGAGGACTGTAGCCCTATTACGGGCAACTGAGTGTGTTTTGCACTTATGTCACTTTATGACTTTTAATTGTTTTTTAATCAGTGTTTCCTGTATCTAATAAAATATTATTATTTTTTGGTGATCCCTGTTGTTATGGTCTGTAGCTTTCTTATTATTATTTGCATGGTAATCTCTATGACGTTACTGCTTGTCACTGTGGATGTCTAATTATAACTTGCATGGCCAACTTATGTCTATTTTTTTTCCACTGAATTGTATATCCATAATGGAATTGATGATATATGGTAAGAATGGGCACTGGTGATGAGAGAGTATACTCGTTGCTCGGGTTTTCCCGAGCATGCTCGGGTGATCTCGGAGTATTTATTAGTTCTCGGAGATTTAGTTTTCCTGGCCTCAGCTGCATGATTTACGGCTTGTGGACAGCCTAAACACATGTGTGAATTCCCTAACAAACAGGAATTCCCACATGTAATCAAGCTGTCTAGCAGCCGTAAATCATGGAGCTGAGGCCAGGAAAACTAAATCTCCGAGCACTAACAAATACTCGGAGAACACCCGAGCGTGTTCAGGAAAACCCGAGCAACGAGTACACTCTCTCATCACTAATGGGCACACTTACTGACTTTTGTGACATTTTTTTGTTATTCAAATAATTATGGCAAAGTTGATTCTAAGATTCTTCCCCAAGTATTATGTGAGTTGCTTCATTTGTAATCATACATCTTAATATCAACATGTTTACATGGTTTACATATTGATGACTGAAAATAAAGCTAAAAAGTGAACACGGACGGCACCCCAGTCCCAATGCAAAGTGCTCCAATAATGTCTGACCCCTTACACCATAGTAGTAAAAGCTCAGCACTCGGTTTCAAATTGCAATTAATAGTTGCTCGGTTTATTTTTATGCAATCCAAAATGGTGATATTTCGGTCAGATTATATGGCCTTTCTTAAACATTGAACTGCAGGAGCTGATCAGAATATAGATGAGAAGTGCAGTGAATATCAGTATGACTGCTCTGATGAAAGGCACTTTTATTTCACATTGTGATTAGCTCCTGGACCCTGATGTATGAAAAAGGTTGTATAATCTGACTGAAAATCATATTCTTAGATTGCATAACAATAAACAGAAAACTATGCTTTTCCAATTTGTAAAAGAGTGTCAAAATCTTTTTTACCAAATGTAAAGCTGACCATACACATGAGATAGGTGTTGGCCAAGATGAGCTGATCATTCCATGGAGGATCGAATTAAGTAAAGTTTTCTGGAATTTGCAGTTTCATGTGAATTTGAACATTTTAAGATTTGATTCTCTGTCCATAAGAAAATAAATAATTAACTTGCCTGGCACCATTTCTAACACTGCTGCTGAAGATGAGGGAGCAGGCAAACGTAATTTTGTGTTGCAGTACAGGCTTTCTCATAATGCCTTGCAGCTATTACATTTAGAGGATTATGGTACCTTATACAGTGGTGGTTAGTATCTGGGCTATCACAGGCCAGCAGTTCCCAGGGGAGCACAGTTTGTAAGGCAGAGTTGTTTTCCATCTCCAGAGTCACTGAATAAGACTTTCTCCTGTAGAGTGTTAGCTCTGATGGCCAGAGGGATCATCTCTCTCCTATAGAGTATAAGCTTTTAAGGTCAGCAGGGTTCTCTCTTTCACCTGTAGAATACAATCTCTTATGGTCAGCAGGGTTCTCTTTCTCACCTGTAGAGCATAAACTCTTATGGTCAGCAGGGTCCTCTGTCTCCTATAGAGTATAAGCTATTGTGGTCAGCGGGGTTCTCTCTCTCACTTGTAGGCTGCTGTCACACTAGCAGTATTTGGTCAGTATTTTACATCAGTAGTGTTGAGCATTCCGATACCGCAAGTATCGGGTATCGGCCGATACTTGCGGGTATCGGAATTCCGATACCGAGATCCGATACTTTTGTGGTATCGGGTATCGGTATCGAAACAACATTAATGTAATAATGTGTAAAAGAGAGAATTAAAATAAAAAATATTGCTATACTCACCTCTCCGACGCAGCCTGGACCTCACCGAGGGAACCGGCAGTGTTGTTTGCTTAAAATTCGCGCGTTTACTTCCTTACGTGAAGTCCCGGCTTGTGATTGGTCGCGTGCCGCCCATGTGGCCGCGACGCGACCAATCACAGCAAGCCGTGACGTAATTTCAGGTCCTTCAGGATTTTAAAATTACGTTCTGGCTTGTGATTGGTCGCGTCGCGGTCACATGGGCGACGCGACCAATCACAAGCCGGGACGTCACGGGAGGCAGGACGCGGAAGTAAACGCGCGAATTTTAAGCAAACAACGCTGCCGGTTCCCTCGGTGAGGTGAGTATAGCAATATTTTTTATTTTAATTCTTTCTTTTACACATTAATATGGATCCCAGTGCCTGAAGGAGAGTTTCCTCTCCTTCAGACCCTGGGAACCATCAGGGATACCGTCCGATACTTGAGTCCCATTGACTTGTATTGGTATCGGGTATCGGTATCGGATTGGATCCGATACTTTGCTGGTATCGGCCGATACTTTCCGATACCGATACTTTCAAGTATCGGACGGTATCGCTCAACACTATACATCAGTATTTGTAAGCCAAAACCAGGAGTGGGTGATAAATGCAGAAGTGGTGCGTATGTTTCTATTGTACTTTTCCTCTAATTGTTCTACTCTTGGTTTTGGCTTACAAATACTGATGTAAAATACTGACCAAATACTGCTAGTGAGACGGCAGCCGTAAAGTGTAATCTCTTATGATCAGTAGGGTTCTCTGTCTCACCTCTACAGCGTAAACTCTTATGGTCAGCAGGGTCCTCTGTCTCCTATAGAGTATAAGCTATTGTGGTCAGCAGAGTTCTCTTTCTCACCTGTAGAGTGTAAGCTCTTATGTTCGGTGGGGTCCTCTCTCTCCTGTAGAGTGTAAGCTTTTATGGTCAGTGGGGTCACCTCTCTCCTGTAGAGTATAAGGTTTTTTTGGTCTTAAACTCTTATGGTCAACGGGGTTACCTCTCTATCCTGTAGAGTGTAATTAAGCTTTTATGGTCAGTTCTCTCGCTCTGTTCTCCTTCATGTGTATTTTCAAAGCAATTACAAGCTTTCCAGTATTGAGAGTCATGTAAATTTATTCACTGCAAATCAATTTTTGGGAAAAATTTGGTGAAGCTGGTGAATTTGAGTTTCAAATGATCAGCTCAACTCTACTGCCGACTTCACCATACATAGGAATGTTTGGCCTAGCGTTCATGAGTTTTCAGTGTCGAACGAGTAGAGAACATCTCTGACAGTAGCTTATTGATCCTGAAATATTTTTTAAGAAAGTCTTAATGCGTGATGCTTCCTTCCCAAGCAGACAAATTCGGCGAAGAGATTAAAGCGTGGTCGTAAAGCACCTGCACTAGTGTTGAGCATTCCGATACCGCAAATATCGGGTATCGGCCGATATTTGCTGTATCAGAATTCCGATACCGAGTTCCGATATTTTTGCGATATCGGAAATCGGAATCGGAAGTGTGCGGTGCGTATGGTTCCCAGGGTCTGGAGGAGAGGAGACTCTCCTTCAGGCCCTGGGATCCATATTCATGTAAAAAATAAATAATAAAAATAAAAAATATTGATATACTCACCTCTGCGGCGGACCCTGGCTCTTAGCGGTGCCTCCGTTCCTAAGAATGCAGGGAGTGAAGGACCTTCGATGACGTCACGGCTTGTGATTGGTCGCGTGAGCGGTCACATGAGCGGTCACGCGACCAATCACAAGCCGCGACGTCATCGAAGGTCCTTCACTCCCTGCATTCTTAGGAACGGAGGCAGACGCTTGGACCGGTGAGAGCCGGGGCCGTCGGACGGGTGAGTATATCCTTATTTTTTATTTTTATTCTTTATTTTATACATGAATATGGATCCCAGGGCCTGAAGGAGAGTTTCCTCTCCTTCAGACCCTGGGAACCATTCCGATATTTTGTGTTCCATTGATATGCATTGGTATCGGGTATCGGTATCGGCGAGATCCAATATTTTGCCGGTATCGGCCGATCCAATCCGATACCGATACCTTTGCATATCGGAAGGTATCGCTCAACACTGAATGAAGCTCCCGTCAGAGCCCTTCACAGTATACCCATAAGTATGACTGTGTCTGGTACTGTAACATTTATATATATATATATATATATATATATATATATATATATATATATATATATTTGGTACTATGTCAAAGAGAACTGGGGCTGTGACAGAATGATCTCGTCAAATCTGTAATTGGTAATTCTAGAAAACAATTTGGGGTGATTCATCAAGACTGGCGACCCTCTCGTTGATCCTAATGTTGGGGCATTTTGGAACAGACGCTGCTAATTAATTAAGAGTCTCATGTCTCTTAATAAATTATGCAAGACACATTGTGGCATGCACCATTTTGTGCTCTATGGCAAACATGTTACTGTAGCTCCTTCTGGAGAAAAATTTGTGGTGTAGCAAATGCTGCTGCTCAACAAGAATTTGACAAGCACAGTTCGCTACGCCTTGCCCCCATTCCACCGCAGCTCCACTCTATTTGTTGGAGCTGGAGAGAGAATGGCATGAACATGCCAAAAGTAGCTTTTTTTTGCACAATCTCGTATTTGTCCCAAAAGAAAGCCATTTTTCAAAGCTTTTTTCATCTGAAATCAGACAAAAAACCTTGATGGATCACCACCAGTGTATTTCTAGAATATCTTTGTATGGGTTGCTCTGAGGGTCTCTAAATCTCATGTCTTTTTTCTCCTGAGGGTCTCTAAATCTCATTTTTTTCTCCATTTATCATAAGATTGTCTATATTTTTACCTTAAATTACATGAAAGGCCTTGACATTTACAAGTCCAAAAATTCTAATCATTTTGTATTTTGAAAGGGAAGTAAATTATTAAACTCCCATATGGGATTTTTTTTTATACCTGAGCTTAGATAGAACCAATATCTTTCTTTAATATTAAACAAGAAAAATGTTAGCTAAGTGTCTCCGAAGCATTGCCGTGTGTGTGATTAAAATGCACTGTTTGTTTTACTTAAGCACAACAGTCATAGAGAGTTACAGGGCAGTGAGCTAGAAAATAGCATTTACAGAAACAACAGCCCCTCCGCCAATTTCCGTGACCTTTCCAAACCTAATTATTTCACACTTTGCCGTTTGCTCATAGGCAACAGGAGAGAGATATGAAGAGAGGGATAAAGGGAGAGGGGGATGACAGGGTGAAAATAGACTGAATGGCAGCATAGTAGTGAGATGGAGATAATGATAGAAAGGTGTAGAACAATACATGCAGAAAATCAGATACATTTTTCGAGGAGCGGTACTGGTAAATGAAAAAAAACCTAAAGCAGTCTGAATTATTTCTGAGATAAGTAGATGAGTGGAAAAACATGAAGTAAAAATGTACAGATAAGACGATGGGACAAAGGGACAGATTAGGGCATGAAAAACAGAGAGATATAGGTTGGCAAAGTGAAGAGCAATAGAAGTGAATTGGATAAGTCATACATTCAGACACTTTGTAAAGATTTGTAATATGAAAACATTTGTCAAGAAAAATACATTGGAAAAGTGTTTGTCATAGAAATTTCTATCTAAAGTTTAAGCAGTAATGGGTTATGAATTTGTCCTGGACTAATGCTAGAATGTCTTAGAAATCCAAGATACACTGGAACAATAAATTATGAAGTGGTGGGTAAAGCCCCTCATACTGCCTCATACACAGGAATGCTCTGCCGTGCACATATGTTCTCTATGAGTAAGCCACTGGTAGACTCGTCTGGTAGAGGTTTATCTCCCTGCCAATCAACAGTGTTGAAATTCCAATGCGCCAATCTTCCTTCCTTCTGACGTTATCTTTCGGGAAAAAGTAGACTTTTGGCCAATGCTGCCTTATTTGTGGACTCGACTGACTGTAGTTTAATTTGTATGATTACCTTTGATCATGTTGTTGAATATATTTAGGAAATACTCGTAGCACTAACCCTAATAAAGAGTAGGGTCATTAGAGCAAATGTCCACCATGTCTGCCATGTTGATTTAAGGTCCAACCTACTCACTAATAAGTGTTAAGAATATCTTGTCAGAGCTTTTTGTTTCTGATATACAGTAGGCCTCAAATCCCTCATATAATTCATTCCTAAACTTCTGGCAGCCTAAGCCAACACAGAAACCTTCCTGTAATTTTTTTTCATTAAGTAATCTGATTAGCGCTCTCTACAGTAATGGTGGCTTCAAGTAGTCTGGGAATCTGGCGCCTCCATTACATGCAGGCCCGATATCCTTACATCACCTGATGTAAGTTCCCAAGAGCTGATTGCGGAGCACAGGTGCCGGTGACATCACGAGAAAGAGAGGAGGTAGCGCCCAGAGGCCAGAGGGAGATGATGGACGACTGCGAGGCAGTTGAGTCACTGGGAGAAAACATACCTCCCTGACTCAATAGAGGTATGGCAGGAAATTTATAAAACTCATTATTTCAGTGTTCCTAGGGATAATAAACATAAGAGCCACCGTCACAGAATGCAGCCTTCGTTCTGCTGAAGGTGGCTCTTTTACTTTAATAGGCCCTGTGGGGGGTGACAGGTTCCACATAGAGCCCTGACCAGAACCCCATTGTAAACTTTTGGGTTGAACTAGAATTTAGATTCAAGTCAGGACTTTTTGTCCAATATCAGTGTTTGAACTCACAAATAGACATGGACGAATCCAAATGAGAACATTCAGAATCCATACCTGACACATAGTTGTAAGAAGATGAACCCCTGTAATTGTATCCACTGCTCGCGGACACCAGACAGCGACTCTCCCTGCAGAGCAGAGCCACGCTTTGGCGGTACTGCATAAAGAAATGAGACCAGTACGATGAAACCGCGAGTACGGGAACCTGCCTAATGTAAAAAAGACTCTCCATCTGCATCAAGGGACCAGACATCCATCTATCCAGGACAACCTCGAGACATCATGTACCACTGTTGTTGGTACCTCCATTGGAAACTGAGATGCTGCAGTCAAGAAACCAACAGACTGATAAGTTGTACTTTTCTTTCCTCTTCCTGAACATTCAACTGACACCTGTCTACCCCGTCCCCCCCCCCTCAACACCCATATCATTATAACTTTTGCCTCCCACATCCATTCCCCCCCTGCGTGGAGTTTTCAACTGTTAATAAATTTGTTAACTCTTGATCTGCCTCTTGTCCGTGACGACATCCCGGTCTCTGCAAGTCTACATTGTGTTCATGCATGGACCCCGAACATGGACTTATCAGGGACGTCCATGTTACTATTCGGCTTTGGCAGCCAGAACAAAGCTGTGTTAAAATCATGCAGCACAGCCAATCAACAAAATGTTCCTGTGTGGGCACTTTCAACCCCAAAACAGCCATGTCAAGTATTGGCATGACTGTCATTGGCCGGCGTGCCATGTAAAAAAAAAGATGTTGGGTCTCCTCTATTTATGATAACAATCACAGATAAAACCAACAGCTGCAGGTTGCAGTCCTCAGCTTTCTGGTTTATTATTGGCTGGTTATCAAAAATAGAAAGGCCCCCACTCCATTTTTTTTTTAATTATTTAAATAAATAATTTAAAAATCAGAGCTGGGTTCCCCTCCATTCTTGATAACCAGCTAAGCTAAAGCAGACAGCTGGGGTCTTGTATTCTCAAGGTTTGAAGGCCTATGGATATTTGGCCCTCCACACCCTAAAAATAGAATCCCACAGCAGCCCAAGAAAAGGCACATTCATTAGATATGTCTATTCAGGAGCTTTGCCCAGCTCTTCTCGCTTGCCCTGGTGCGTTGGCAAGAGGGGTAATATTTTGAGGTTCATGTCAGCTTTGCAATGTCAACTGATATCAAGCACAATGGTTAGTAATGTATAGGCGTCGCCCCATTGCTAACCTTATAGTCAAAAGTAATAAAGGCACACACGGAGAAAAGTCCATTAATTAAACAAAGCACTACCCGACAAATGCCCTCTTTTACCCAATTATTAAGAAAAAATTTAAAAATCAAAGTAATCCTCACCTGTCCCCTGTTAGTCCATAATGATGAGGTCCCACAATGATCCAAACAATGCTACATCCAGATGTTGTGGTGGGCGGTGACATCAGGAACTTAACTGCTCCCCACGGCATCCGGGACACATTAAGCTTAGCGTCAGAATCCAGTTGCTGCAGTGACGAGTGACATGATTAATGTTATCGCAAGTCAAAGGTGGCGGTTCTCACGGTAATCTCTTTGTGAGCCAGCCTGTGACCTGCCGTAACCTTACTATAAGGTCACTTGAATTCATAGCAGCTGGTTCTCACACACCACAGAACAAGTGCTGGTCTGATGAACTACCGCGAGTCCAACACTCGGCACTCCAGCACTCATCAGTTTGGCATTCAAGCTACCATGAGACCTGGTGGCTGTGAAAACCTTAAGGAGTAATAGTTTTGAGTTGATATTAAAAGTAAGGGGGACTTCACCCCACTTATTTATTGTTTAGCTATACACATGTACAGTAAGCTACATAAGCACTGCACTAATTATATATCACACTGATATCTTTATTATAATGCACAGGTGCTGGCCAGTGAATACTCTAATCAGTGTCACCTGCTCTCGCTGCTATCAGCGATACTAGGGATAGTAGTACTCATCGACCAATGCCTGACCGGCGGTAACCTTTTTACTGTCGGTCCCAGCTGCTGGCTCACATACTGTCCTCTCTGTGACTGCATTCTTGTATCCGAACTGAACTTTTTCATAAAATTCTTCCCAAACCGACGGACCCAAACATACATGGGTCCTTCCATCCCTAATCACAAATGCTCTCCTGGACGTATGAGTAAAAATTCTTTCAGACACCGCAAAAATTTTATAGAAAGCCTTCCCTTAAGAGTGGAAACTATTTTACCTACAAACTCTAGATTAATGCCTATGGACATAGAGTGGGATGTCATAAAACCTCCAATAGATGTAACGTGTAGATTCTAAAGACTTCTGTCCATAGAATGTAAATCAAATTTTATTACTTTTGAAGCCCAATAAATCGATTTTTCACTTGTTGGTTACTTCCTTTAAATTCACATCTCTTTCAAATGATATTTTACCATTTGGTCAACCATTTGTGTGGCACAGAATGGAGTCCTAGAAATGCATTACTGTCAGATCAGATTCTCAGTCAAAATGCAAATACTGGGAAATTATGCGATCATGTATGGTTTATGAATTAAAGTGACTAATCAAGACTATTGCTACAGAAATTTAAGACCTATTACCTAAAACTTTCATGAAAAATAATACACTAAGTCGTATGAAATATTTTATGTATGCATAAAATGTAACACATAATTGAGTTCAGAATACTGCAAAACTGCGAAGAAGACTTCTCGTTACAAAGAATATATCTCCTCTGCAGTGAAATATGTCACATTTATTAACAGCAAACCAAGGACAGGATATCAAACTGATGAAATAATTATGCTATCATTCCAAAGTGGAGTTGTAAATTACGATTCACAATGGTAGCCATTACGAAAGGTCAACTGGAAAAGAAATAATTTCAGATCATTATGTTTCATGAGAGATCAAGCTAGTAGAGAAACAAAAATTGACAAAAAGGTAATACATACTATACGTAGTGAAGTCAAAAGATGTAAAGAAAAAAGGCCAGTCTTACAGGGCAAAGAAAGGTGCAGGAGACAGATGTCAAACTATGAAGAATGAAGAAAATTGAAACTGAGCACATTTAACCTAACAATTAAAGAACACTGAAATGATCCGCAGTTCTTCAAGAAAAAGGTTAAGGCTATGTTCACACGTTCAGGATTTCCATCCTTTTTTTTTCCTGACTGAATCTGCAGGTCTCTGCAGAAAACGCAGGTGCGTTTTTTGGTGCGTTTTTGGTGCGTTTTTGGTGCGTTTTTTGGTGCGTTTTTTAGTGCGTTTTTTTGTGCGTTTTGTATGCAGTTTTCTCTGCAAATTGTCTGTGTTTGACACAAATAAAGCTTTAACTGCAGTGGGGGAAAAAAAAAAAAGAAATGATGTCATTTCCTTGGCCAACCCTTTTCTTCTTCCATCCTCCATTTTGGGACTAAACACCAAAATGAGTGGACGTGTTTTGAATGACAGCGCTCCGCGTTTTGCGCCGCATGCGTCACTGCAGCGCACGCATCCGGGCGCAGAGGACGCAGCAAGTTGCATTTTTGCTGCGTCCAAAATCAATCAAAAAAAGGACGCATGCGGCGCAAAACGCAGCGTTGTGCATGCGTTTTGCTGCGTTTTACTTTGCGTTGTGTGTTGCGGCGCCGACGCTGCGGCGCACAACGCAAATGTGAACATAGCCTAAGTGCCACGTATTTCAGTGCCACGTGCCACGTATTTAAGTGCCACGTATTTAAGTGCCACGTGCCACGTATTTCAGTGCCACGTATTTCAGTGCCACGTATCACGTATTTAAGTGCCACGTGCCACGTATTTTAGTGCCACGTGCCACGTATTTAAGTGCCACGTGCCACGTATCTCAGTGCCACGTGCCACGTATTTAAGTGCCACGTGCCACGTATTTCAGTGCCACGTGCCACGTATTTAAGTGCCACGTGCCACGTATTTCAGTGCCACGTGCCACGTATTTAAGTGCCACGTGCCACGTATCTCAGTGCCACGTGCCACGTATTTAAGTGCCACGTGCCACATATTTAAGTGCCACGTGCCACGTATTTCAGTGCCACGTGCCACGTATTTAAGTGCCACGTGCCACGTATCTCAGTGCCACGTGCCACGTATTTAAGTGCCACGTGCCACATATTTAAGTGCCACGTGCCACGTATTTCAGTGCCACGTGCCACGTATTTAAGTGCCACGTGCCACGTATTTCAGTGCCACGTGCCACGTATTTAAGTGCCACGTGCCACGTATTTAAGTGACACGTATCATGTATTTAAGTGACACGTATCACGTATAAGTGACACGTGTCACGTATTTAAGTGACACGTATCACGTATAAGTGACACGTGTCACGTATTTAAGTGCCACGTATTTAAGTGCCACGTATCCCACGAAGATTTTCCATGGAGAACAGACACATCCAGAGATATGTCTGCTCTCCACGGATGCAGCAACACACTGACAGGAGCCATAGTTCCTGTCGGTGTGTCACTGCGCATGCGCGAGCGAGTTTACCGGCGGTCATTGACCCCGGCACTCTCGCTTAACGGCAGTGCTGCGTGGGAAAGTTCAACGCAGCTGTACTGCTGTTAACCGAGACGCCGGAGTCATTGAACTCCGGAACAGTACGCGATACACTGCTAGGAGCTTCGCTCCTGGCAGTGTATCGCCGGTGAGCAGCCGATCGGCGTGGGACACTCGTTTTATGGATTCTGCGGACAGGGAGTATGAATTTGGTTTATTATTTTGCGATTTTTTCCTGGAGGATCGAGGGCTTCGCCTACAAGTGTGCTGTTGGTGAGTATATACTGTGTTATGTGTTGTATGTACTGTACTGTGTGTCATGTATGTGTATTGTGTGTAGGTGTTTGGTGTAACTTTACCATTGTGCTAAGTCGCCGGACACAGGGACAACTCTCCCATCCTAATACCGGATGGGAGTAGTAGTCCCATACGGCGACTTAGCACAATGGTGGCACTAGCGTCGCATGGGGACACGCACACACACACGCATACACACACACATACACATACACACACACACATACACACACACACAGACACACATACGAAATCAATCAAACGGCCGACACGATCCCCATGCGCCGGTATGCCTCCATGTCTCTCCGCCCACGCACTTCCGGCCCCGCACTTCCGGCCGCTTCCCCGCACTTCCGGCTGCAGCGGTTCTGCACAACAAACCGCAGTAAAACCCGCAGATATATTTTTGATCTGCGGGTTTTACTGCGATTTTGACCTCACAATGGAGGTCTATGGGTGCAGAACCGCTGCGGTTCAGGAAGAAGAATTGACATGCTCCTTCTTTTTTCCGGGAGCTATTCAGCACGGCTTTTTTTTTAAATTTCCGGACCATGTGCACAGTGTGTCCTGTTTTCCATAGGGTACAGTGTACTGTACCCTGCATGGAAAACAGCTGCGGAACCGCAGCGGCAAAACCGCCGCGGTTCCGCGGTAAAAAACGCACTGTGTGAACATGGCCTAAAAGAGAAACACATATTTCTATTCTTTGTGTCATTTTTTTGTTTTACTTTTTTTTTCTGGTGGTACAGTAATAGCTGCAATAGGAAAAAGTATCTCAATATATACTGTCGTCAATCACTTCAACATTTCACCCCTTCACCTTGAAGCCTGTTTTCACCTTCCTGACCAGATCAATTTTTACAATTTTGACTACTGTTAATTTATGAGGGCATAACTCTGGAAAGCTTCAATGGATCCCGTAGATTCTGAAACTGTTTTTTCATGACATATTGTCCTTTATGACAGTGGTAAAATTTGTTTGATATGACTTGTATTTATTTGTGAAAAAATCAGAAATTTAGCGAAAATTTTGAAAATTTAGCAATTTTCAAACTTTTAATTTTTATGCCCTTAAATCACAGAGATATGTCACACAAAATACTTAATAAGTAATATTTCCCACATGTCTACGTTACATCAGCGCAATTTTGAAAACATAATAGATTTTTTTTAGGAAGTGATTTCTCATTTTTACAACAAAGTTTGCAAAACCATTTAGTTTAGGGCCACCTCACATTTGAAGTGACTTTGAGGGGCTTATATGACAGAAAATACCAAAAAATTATGGTATTCTAAAAACTTCACTTCTGAAGGTACTCAAAACGACATTCAAGAACTTTATTAACCTTTCAGATGCTTCACAGGAATTTTTGGAATATAGAAGAAAAAATAAACATTTATTTTTCTTTCACAAAAAAATTTCCTTTAGACCTAATTTTTTTTTTACATTCGCAAGGATAGCAGGAGAAAATTGGCCACACATTTTGTTGTGCAATTTCTCCTGAGCATGCCAATACCCCATATGTGGGTAAAATCTACTGTTTGGGCGCACGGCAAGGCTTGGAAGAAAGGAGCACCATTTGACTTCTTGAATGTAAAATTTGCTGGAATAATTAGCAGTTGCCATGTGGCGTTTGGAGAGCCCCTGATGCACCTAAACAGTGGAAAATCCTCACAATTTACACCATTTTGGAAACTAGACCCCTTATTGAACTTATCTAGATGTATATTGAGCACCTTGAACCCCCAGGTGCTTCATAGAAGTTTATAAAGTTAAGCCGTGAAAAAAATTTTGTATTTTCACAAGGGCAAATAGAGAAAATTAATTTCAAAGCTTGTTGTGCAATTTCTCCTGAGTTCACCGACACACCATATGTGGTCGAAAACTACTTTTGAGGCGCAGTGCAAAGTCAGAAGGTAAGCGTCATATTACAGTGCAGATTTTGTTGCACTTGTTGCACTTGAGGGTGCCATGTTACATTGGCAGAGCTCCTGAGGTGCCAGAAAAGCTGAACCCCCATAAGTGACCCCATTTTACCAATTAAACTTCTCAATAAATTCATCTAAGGATGCAGTGATTATATTGATGCCACAGGTGTGTCACAGACTTTTATCATTTAGGCAGTGAAGAAAAAATAATTTACATTTTTACTATCAAGATTGTGTGAAAGCCCTAAGTTTTACATTTTCACACTAGGAAATGGGTACAAATGCCACCAGAATTTGTCCCACAATTTCTGCTGAATGTAGAAATACTCCTTATGTAGCTGTACAGTACTACTTTGCCATACGGAGAGACTCAGGAGGGACGGAGCAATATTTGCCTCCAGAACTGCAGATTTTCCTTGACTAGTTTGTGGATTCCATATAAAGAGCCCCTAAGTGCTAGCAAAGCAGAATCCCCCCAGAATCCATTTTGGAAATTATAACCCTTTGGAATTTATCTACAGATGTAGTGACGATTTTGACTCCATGGGTGTTTTCCAGAAACAAGCAGCAGTGGATGTTGCTGAGTGAAAATTACAATATGCCGTCATAGTGACCAGTGCGCTGTTATGACTAGTACGCTGTAGTGACCAGTATGTTGCAGTCACCAGTACATTGTGCCCAGCTCATGCTTCTGGAGACACGCAACTGTAAATTAGGCGGGCTCACATCACTACAGAAATGCCAAACATGTGGGGGCTTAATATGGTTTAGGCACACTGGGACTCAGAAGGGAGGGGGGCATTTGGATTTGGGAGCAGAGAATTTGCTGAATTTCTTTTGGCGGATGAGGAGCCATTTCACTTTTTCAGAGCCTTTGTACTACCAGTAATGTGGAAGCCCCCTCTATATCCATTAACAGATGACAGATCTGAGTGGGGACTTACCTTTTTTGTGGATTGAGGTGAAGCTTTTATTGGGAAAATTTTACATAACTTTTGGGATCACATTTATCTGGTGCTCTAAGCTGAGCATATATTTTGGGGTTTCCATCTAAATCTCCGAGTGACGTGATTCATATGAAACCCCCGAGGGAACCATTCACTATAATGAGGCAGCAGAGTTACTCAGGACTTCTTCTGGCCTCTGTTCAGCGGTGTCCTTCTTTTCAGAAGTGCACAAAACTGTGGCCGATGGCACTTTTATACAATCCTAAAAAGATGAACACCGCCAGATCACAGGTCAGATTGCGTCCACAGTGCCTCCATCTGCCTCATTATAGGGAATCTTCCCCAGAGGTTCTATCTGAATCACATATTTTCAGAGATTTACATGGAAACCCTGGTGTTAGGGCTCATCGCAGAGCACAGGATAAATGTGCGACAAGCCTTACTGCGATCTTTGGGAGGCAGAATGAAAAATCAACAGCGTGTGAAGAATTGGTTTTATTTATTTTTTCCGCCATTCTTCGTGCAGTATAAGTGATTAGGCGACTTTATTCTTCAGGTCGGTGCGATTATAGCGATAACAGATTTATGTCGGGTTTTTACATTTGGCTGCTGTCACACACTAAAAGACGCTTTTTATTCCAAAAAATAGGTTTGCATCACCATATTTTGAGAGCTATAATTTTTTCATATTTTGGCCGACAGAGTCATGTGATGATTTGTTTTTGATGGACGAGCTGACATTTTTACTGATACCATGTATGGGCATATGACATTTTTTGATCGCTTTGAATTCTGATTTTTGGGAGACAGAATGAACAAAAACCATCAATTCAGGAATTGCTTTTTGTTTTTATACCATTCCGCGTGTAGTAAAATTGGTAAGGCAGCTTTATTTTTCAGGTCAGTACGATTACAGCGATACCTCATTTATATCTTTTTTTATGTTTTGGCGCTTTTACACAATAAAAACTATTTTATAGAAAAAATAATTATTTTTGCAACCCTTTATTCTGAGAGCTATAACTTTTTTATTTTTTTGCTGAAGACGCTGTATGGCAGCTTGTTTTTTTGCGGGACAAGATGATGTTTTCAGCGGTATCATTTTTATTCACATCCGTCTTTTTGATTGTGTTTTTTTGCACTTTTTGTTTGGCGGTATGATGATACAGCATTGTTTTCTGCCTCGTTTTTTATTTCTTTTTTTAATGTGTTCACTGAAGGGGTTAACTACTGGGATAATTTTATAGAGTGGGTCATTATGTACGCCGCAATACCAAAAATGTGTGCTTTTATTTTATTTTTTTTATTTATATAAATAAATGTATTTAATGGAAAAAAAATCCTTTTTTTCCTTTATTTAGGGATTTAAAAAAATATTTTTACAGTTTGCAATTTTTTTTAAACTTTTTTACATTGTCCCAGGATGGGACATTACTATATTATATCAGATCGCTGATCTTACACTGCACTGCAGAGAATCAGATTAAGGTCTGACAGGCAGAGAAGGATGCATGCCGGTGCCTGCTCTCAGCAGGCGCTCACAAGCCATCTTCCCTGTAGGACCCAGAAGGACCCCGCGAGGGTCTCCATGGAGACCATGAGGACAATGTGATTGCATCGTGTTATCTTGATGGAAAAACGCAGGGAGCCCCCTCCCTGCGTGATGCCCCTCTATGTCGCTGTCACTACTGACAGCGGAATTAGAGGGGTTAAATGCCCACAATCGGTGCTAGCTCCAATCGTGGGCATTGCTGCGGGATGTCAGCTATCACATACAGCTGACATCCGCACCCGATCATAGCGGTACTCAGCATGAGGCCTCGAGATCGGTGCGCCGTACTAGCACTGCTGTTTGCGGGAATGCAGAGCGCATCTCCCACAGAGCATTACTTGTATGGCGCATGTCTGGAAGGGGTTAAAGGAAACATGTCATGTCCTCAAATGCTATTATCCTGCAAAAATGAGGTTAATCTGCAGGTAAATATTGTTCTAAAGTTGCCCAGTCACCAAACTAAAAGCCCAGCTACCAGTATGAAATTACCTTTATTCCTCACAGCAGCCTCCAGCTTTCAGTGATACAGGTGTGACTTCAGTCACCGCTCAGCACATAGTATCAGTGCAGAGATGGCTGTGAGTCAATGCATCAGACATGCGTACCACAGCTGCTCACTGTATAATGAGTAGTGACTAAAGTCGTGCCGGCCGTGCCTCTATGACTGAAAGCCTGAGGCAGCCAGGAAAAATCTTTAAGGTTTACTTTATCACCCAGATCAGGGGAGTGAATAAAGTCCAACTTTTTTTTACTTATTTTCAATGGAGTGCAGCTTCCATTCTATTTTTGTCTACATTTCAAGGCTTTTGGCTTGTTTCTGATACATATGTATACAGGTGCTTCTCACAAAATTAGAATATCATCAAAAAGTTAATTTATTTCAGTTCTTCAAAACAAAAAGTGAAAGTCATGTATTAGATAGAGTCATTACAAATAGAGTGATGTATTTCAAGTGTTTATTTCTGTTAATATTGATGATTATTGGCTTACAGCCAATGAAAACTCAAAAATCATCCTTCAACCAAAACTGTGCTGCTAACTGTAGACCCATCTCTAATCTTCCCTTCAACTCTAAACTTCTGGAATGCCTGATCCACTCCAGTCTAATCTGCTATCTCTCAGATCACTCTCTTCTTGACCCTCTTCAAGCTGGTTTCCACTCTTTAAACTCTATTGAAACTGCCCTCACTAAAGTCTATAATGATCTACTTACAGCTAAATCTAATGGTCACTACTCCATGCTAATTCTCCTGGATCCCTCTGCAGCATTCAACACCGTCGATCAGCAGCTCCTCCTCACTATGCTCTGCTCCATCGGCCTCAAGGACACTGTTCACTCCTGGTTCTCCTCCTACCCCTCTGACCGCTCCTTCACTGTATCTTTTTCTGGCTCCTCTCCTCTCATCTTTTCCTTTCTGTTGGGGCTCCTCAAGGATCAGTCCAAGGCCCCCTCCTCTTCTTCTTATACACTGCGTCTATTGGAAAAACAATCAGTAGATTTGGTTTCCAGTACCATCTCAATACTGATGGCACCAAATTATACAACTCTACTCCTGACATCATGCAATTATTAGAAAACACCAGTGATTGTCTTACTGCGGTCTCCAACAACATGTCCTCTCTCTCTCTGAAACTGATCCTGTCAAAAACCGAACTCCTTGTGTTTCCTCCCTCCACTAACGTACCTATGCCCGACATTGCCTTTTTCGTGTGTGGTTCTACCATTACTCCCCAGTAGGGTTGAGCGACTTTGACTTTTTTAGGGTCGAGTCATGTTTCGCGAAACCCGACTTTTTGAAAAGTCGAGTCGGGCGAAATCGGCCGATTACTACGAAAAGTCGAGGATCGGCCGGAACACGAAACCCTATGCACGTCAATGTGGAAAATTAATTATTTTCTCTCTCTCTCTCTCTCTCTCTCTCTCTCTCTCTCTCTCTCTCTCTCTCCCCCCTCCGTCCCAGCACAGAAAATCTCGTGTTACACATTGTGAATCCCTACTGCGCACAAGCGATGAAATGATGATAGCCGTGCACGCCCCTAACCCCTATGTCATCACTCTGCCCACACTCCTTCATTGGCTGAAAAAAATGGCGCTAAACCCATCATACGAAATGCGACTTTGGCGCCAAGATCGCGTACCGCATGGCCGACCCCACGCAGGGATCAGGTCGGGTTTCATGAGACGCCGACTTTGCCAAAAGTCGGCGACTTATGAAAATGACCGATCCGTTTCGCTCAACCCTACTCCCCAGCAAAATGCCCACTGTCTTGGGGTAATACTTGATTCAGACCTTTCCTTTACCCCACACTTTCGATCACTGGCTTGCTCTTGTTATCTACACCTCAAAATTATTTCTAGAATTAGGCCTTTTCTTACTTTCGACTCTGCAAAAACTCTTACTGATGCTCTTATTCATTCTCATCTGGACTATTATAACTCTCCACCAGTATTCCTCTTACCAAACTCTCCTCTCTCTAATCTGTCTTGAATGTTGCAGCCAGAATCGTATTCCTCACCAACTGTTACACCGATGCCTCTACCATGTGCCAGTCATTGCACTGGTTACCCATCCACTCCATAGTTAAATATAAACTTAACACTCTCACCCACAAAGCGCTTCATGGTTCAGCACAACCCTACATATCCTCCCTTGTCTCAGTCTACCACCCTACCCATGCCCTGCTAATGACCTAAGTTTAACATCCTCAATAATCAGAACCTTCCACTCCTGTCTCCAAGACTTCTCGCATGCTGTGCCAATTCTATGGAATGCACTACCCAGGATAATTTGATTAATCCCCAATACCCACAGTTTTAAGCGTGCCCTTAAAACACATTTCTTCAGACTGGCCTACCACCTCAACACATTTATCTAACTATCCCTGTGTTGCCCATGCAAAGCATTCTTCATAACCAGGACCCTTGTATCATCTGTTTTTATGCATTTAATAGCCCTCTGTGTCTGTACATTTACACATACTCGTTGGTAACCGACTTATGCAGAATAACGTGAACACCCAATTTCTTACATTATGGCTGGTCAGAACAATGAAAAGCAATTGTCACCACCCACCTTTTGTGTCCCCCCTATTTCCTCATGGATTGTAAGCTTAGTTTTAACCCCTTCATGACCCAGCCTATTTTGACCTTAATGACCTGGCCGTTTTTTGCAATTCTGACCAGTGTCCCTTTATGAGGTAATAACTCAGGAACGCTTCAACGGATCCTAGCAGTTCTGAGACTGTTTTTCGTGACATATTGGGCTTCATTTTAGTGGTAAATTTAGGTCGACAATTTCTGAGTTTATTTGTGAAAAAAATGGAAATTTGACGAACATTTCGCAATTTTCACATTTTTAATTTTTATTCTGTTAAACCAGAGAGTTATGTGACACAAAATAGGTAATAAATAACATTACCCACATGTCTACTTTACATCAGCACAATTTTGGAAACAATTTTTTTTTTTGCTAGGAAGCTACAAGGGTTAAAATTTGACCAGTGATTTCTCATTTTTACAACAAAATTTACAAAACCATTTTTTTTAGGGACCACCTCACATTTGAAGTCAGTTTGAGGGTTCTATATGGCTGAAAATACCCAAAAGTGACACCATTCTAAAAACTGCACCCCTCAAGGTGCTCAAAATCACATTCAAGAAGTTTATTAACCCTTCAGGTGTTTCCCAGCAGCAGCAGAAGCAACATGGAAGGAAAAAATGAACTTTTTAGTCACAAAAATGATCATTTAGCAACAATTTTTTTATTTTCCCAAGGGTAAAAGGAGAAACTTGACCACTAATGTTGTTGTCCAATTTGTCCTGACTACACTGATACCTCACATGTGGGGGTAAACCACTGTTTGGGCGCACGGCAGGGCTCGGAAGGGAAGGAGCGCCATTTGACTTTTTGAATAAAAAATTGGCTCCAATCTTTAGCGGACACCATGTCGCGTTTGGAGAGCCCCCGTGTGCCTAAACATTAAATGTGACCTCATTATGGAAACTAGACCCCCAAGGAACTTATCTAGAAGCATAGTGAGTAATGTTGAGCATTCCGATACCGCAAGTATCGGGTATCGGCCGATACTTAGCGGTATCGGAATTCCGATACCGAGATCCGATACTTGCCGCGTATCGGATACCGGAATCGGAAGTTCCCAGATTCAAGCTGCACGAATTCAGCCAATGAGAATGATTCCAAGTGTGGGCACATCCTGTTCAGCATGGAGGGCATGAAACTACTGGCATGGCTGTGATTGGCTGCTGAAATGATGTCATGATGCAGTTTAAAAGTCGCTGGCGCCATTTTGCGCTCACTCTGCTGTGAATTCAGTTAGTGACAGGACGCTGTTTGCTGACTGAGGGCCAGTTTAGAGATAGCGATTTGCTTCTTTGTGCTTTTCAAAGGCTAATTTAGCAACCGCTGTGTTCACCTACTAAATCACCTTGCTTTTGCCTTGTAGCGCTGTTTTCACAGCGATCTGCAAGGTCTGTGTGTGTGTGTGTGTGTGTGAGTGCAGCCCACTCTCTAGTCTGAGTGCAGCCATAGGCCATCCATAGCTGGTTGTATTCAGTTCAGGGAGGGTGGTTCATTGCCTCATACTGTTCTTTTTTTTTTTTTCAAGTAGTGTAGTCTGCTGCTCATTTTTTCAAAAAAATCCTATTAGTGTCTTTCCACCTGTCTCCAGCTAACTTGTGGAAAAACACTACATAGGATAACGTAGAGGAGGGTTTTGGGCCTTGCAGCGCCGTTTACGGCTGTCTGCACGGTCTCCGTGTGACTGCAGCTCGCCCTGTAGTCTGTGAGCAGCCATAGCCTGGTTGTCTCCAGCTCAGGGTTCTTCACTGCGTCATACCGCAAAATCAATTTTCATTTTGTTTTAAGTAGTGCAGGCTGCTGCACATTTTTTCAAAAAAATCCTATTAGTGTCTTTCCACCCGTTTCCAGCTAACTTGTGGAAAAACACTACATAGGATAACGTAGAGGAGGGTTTTTGGGCCTTGCAGCGCCGTTTACCGCTGTCTGCACGGTCTCCGTGTGACTGCAGCTCTCTCTGTTGTCAGTTCAGCCCCCAAAAAATAAATAAATAATAAAGTTCACCAAACACACCAGTGACACCACTTAACATTTGTGTAGGCCACATTAGCTCATATTAAAGTCTAGTCCACACTTTAGAAAATTAGTGTTTCTTATACCTGTTAGGAGTAAGCACACAAAGCCGTTAGTACTTTTCTGCTTATCTTTATCAGTCAACCAAGATGAAGAAGGCAGTGAGTAAGGCACGTGGGCATGGGCGCGGAGCAGGGAGAGGACGTGGGGATTCTGTGCCTGCTGCGGGCACCGGTGACTCATCAGCACCCACTTTCACCAGGGAACAGTCCTTCATGCGCAGCTTTGTCGCAGAGCGCCGTACACCGCTGCTGCGTGAAGAACAAATTGAAGCCGTTGTCGGATGGATGGCAGCTAATGCATCAACTTCAATTAGTGCCACATCCTCTCAGACACAGAGCACTGGAGAGCAGCCATCTGTCTCTTCACCACCTGCCAAATTGCCCAGGCAGACAGAGAGCCCAGGACAGGAGCCGTCTCTACTTCTGTTCTCTGAATCTCTTGGCTTGGAAACAGGGGGCCAGCCAAGCAGCATTGGAGAAATGGAAGAAGAGGCAGGGTGCAGTGATGCCCAACCGCTTTTTCTCTCTTCCTCTGAAGAGGCGGGTGGGCCAGTGCCTCTGGTCACCACATCACAGGCCGCATCCGCTGATGATGACACTCAGGTGCCACTTTCTGGTGCGTGCTCTGCTGCTGAGACTACCCAGGAGGAGCAGTTGGGGGCAGAGGGTAGTGTAGATGATGAGGTCCTTGACCCATCTTGGCGTGAGGGACAGGAAGGTGGTGGGAGCAGCTCTGAGGAAGAGATTCCCCGTACGGCCCAAAGAGGGAGAGGGAGGGGGAAGACTGCGGATCCTGCAGCCTCCGCTTTGGCACCCGTTAGGAGCATGTCTCTTCCAAAAGCCAAAAAGGGCGCTCCCAAGACAAGCAGTGCCTGGTCCTTTTTTGACACAGTTGCAGATGACATTTGCTATGTCAAATGCAAGGTGTGTCATCACAAAGTAAAAAGAGGTCGAAATGTCAGCAACCTCAATACCTCCAACATGTGGAAACATGTGCGCACCAGGCACGCGGCGGAGTTAGAAAAACACACTGAAGAGCTAGGCCAACCAACAGCGGCAGCTACCACCTCTTCAGCTCGTGTTGCCTCTTCCTCCAGCTCACACGCAGCTGGTTCGGCTTCCTCCCAGGATCGCTGTGGAAGAACCTCTGGCCCTGTTGTCCAGAGACCCGCTGTAATTCCACCCGCAGCACCACTTTCCCAGTCATCCACACACTCCCAGCCCAGTGTACAGCCATCGGTAGTACAGGCATGGGAGAAAAGGCGGCCTTTCTCGTCAAACCACCCACGAGCACAGGCTCTGACTGCAGGCATTGCCAAACTTCTGTCACTGGAAATGCTGTCATTCAGGCTGGTGGAGACTGACAGCTTCCGTGACTTGATGTCATTGGCAGTCCCACAGTACAATGTGCCCAGCCGCTTTTACTTCAGCAGGCAAGCCGTCCCTGCCCTGCACAAGCATGTGGAGGGACACATAAAACATGCGCTACTGAATGCCGTCAGTAGCAAGGTCCACCTCAACACCGATGCGTGGACCAGTCAACATGGACAGGGGCGATACCTTTCCCTCACTGCCCATTGGGTTAATGTCGTGGAGCCGGGTACAGAACGTGCGAGTGGCGCAGGACATGTCCTGCCCACTCCAAGGATTGCAGGAATCCATTCTGTACGCATTGACCCCTCCTCTTACACCAGTTCCTCAGAATCATCACTGCAGGAGCCGTCACAGTCCACCTCCACATGGACCCGTGATGAACGTTTACCTGTTATGACCGACATGAGCACAGCCGTGGCCAAACGTCAACAGGCCGTCTTGAAATTAATTTCTTTGGGGAATCGAAGCCACACAGCGCAGGAGCTCTGGAATGCCATCAAGCAGGAGAGCGATGTGTGGTTTGTGCCAGCGAATCTCCAGCCAGGCATGGTAGTGTGTGATAATGGCCGAAATCTGGTGGCAGCTTTGGGCCTCGGCAACCTCACTCACATCCCATGTCTGGCACATGTGCTCAATTTGGTCGTGCAGAGTTTTTTGAGGGACTATCCAGATCTTGATGCACTGCTGCACAAGGTCCGCCTAGAGTGTGCTCACTTGCGGCGTTCCAGCACGGCAAAAGCGCGCATTGCAGCTCTGCAGCGCCGACACCGCCTGCCGGAACATCGCATCATATGTGACCTACCTACCAGGTGGAATTCCACGTTACATATGTTGGAGCGGTTGTGTGAGCAGCAGCAAGCTGTAATGGAGTACCAGCTGCATCAGGCGCAAAGAAGTCGCACTCAGCGCCGTTCAGACTTTACAACCACAGAGTGGGCCACTATGAATGACGTCTGCCAGGTTTTGCGTCCCTTCGATTATTCCACGCGGATGGCGAGTGCAGATGATGCACTAGTCAGCATGACTGTCCCCCTTATCTGCCTGCTTGAAAAATCACTGCAAGCGCTAAGGGATGATGTTGTGGAAGAGGTGGAGGATGAGGATTCACCATTTCCATCATCTTCTGGACAGTCAGCGCCACGTGGTTCCTCACAAACGCGTAGGCAGGGGACAGTTTGTGAGGAGGATGAGGAGGAGTCAATGGAGGAGGAAGACATCCGTCCAGAGGAGGGAGTTACACAATTGTCCAGTACTCAGTGTGTACAGCGAGGGTGGGGTGATGACGAGCGGGCAGAGATCACGCCTCCAGCAGGGGACAGCGTTTCTTGGGCAGTTGGCAGTCTGCAGCACATGGTGGATTACATGCTGCAGTGCCTGAGAAACGACCGCCGCATCGCCCACATTCTCAACATGTCTGATTATTGGGTGTTCACCCTCCTCGATCCTCGCTACCGGGACAACGTAGAAAGCCTCATCACACCGTTGAACCGGGAGCGAAAAATGCGGGAGTACCAAGACACACTGGTGAATTCCATCATCTTCTCCAGTCCAACTGAGAGAAATGCTGCTAGTGCATTACAAAGCAGCTCAGTGCGTCCAGGCAGTGGTGGAGGCTCTGCACAAAGAGGGAGCAGAAGCAGTGCCTCTGCCCAAGGCAAGACCAGTATGGCCCAACTGTGGCACAGTTTTCTGTGCCCGCCACAAAAGTCTACACCATCACAGACGGCTCCAGTCAGCAGGAGGCAACGGTTCCGTCAGATGATGACAGACTACATGTCTTGCCCTCTTGCTGTACTCCCAGACTGCTCTTCACCTTTCAAGGTTTGGGTCTCAAAGCTGGATACATGGCCAGAGCTAAGCCAGTATGCATTGGAGGTGCTGGCTTGCCCTGCGGCTAGTTTATTATCGGAATGCGTCTTTAGTGCTGCAGGTGGTGTACTAACTGACCGTCGCATGCGACTATCCTCCGATAACGTTGACCGGCTTACTTTCCTGAAAATGAACAAGGCCTGGATCTCGCAGGAATTTGCCACTCCTCTTCCTGATTAAATAATTAGGTGACTGTCTACGTTATCCAGGTCTCCTGTTGTGTTCATCTTTCTACCACCTGAACTTAAATTCCTGGGCTCCAACACCGCCAGTTGAGGCTCAGAAGTGCCGTCTGCACAGTCAAAACATACGACCCAGTGTTATTGGGTTTCAGTAACGTCAGCTGATCCCCAGCTGTGTAGCCAGCAATGTGTCCTGCGACCGCCACGCTGACACAACAACTGAAATGTAAGGGAACCTGTCCCCCCCCCAAGGCGTTTGTTACTGAAAGAGCCACCTTGTGCAGCAGTAATGCTGCACAAGGAAAAGGTAGCTATTTTTGTTTAGCTCCTTGCACACGCAGAACTTAACACTTATAAAATGTGTCCACTGATACCGTAAAACCGTCCCGGAGGTGGGACTTTCCTTCGTAATATGACGCAGCACAGCTGTCATTCCTACCCCCTTGGCACCGTGCCCCGGCTCCTCAGCGTTGTTTGATTCCGTCACGGAGCCTGCGCTGTTATGTTATCCCTTGGCCAGGCACACTTAGCGCTGCCCATCTTCTGACATCATTTGGTGTCAGGCTGGCTGCGCCTGTGTGGC
This sequence comes from Ranitomeya variabilis, assembly GCF_051348905.1. NCBI lineage: Eukaryota > Metazoa > Chordata > Amphibia > Anura > Dendrobatidae > Ranitomeya > Ranitomeya variabilis. The sequence continues at coordinate 634,294,569 of NC_135236.1, forward strand.
CGCGCTGGCCGAGAGCCCGCCTCGCATTGTCTTCTGATTTAATCCCACTGGGGGCCTGAGATCCATGGACATGCGCAGTGCATATCTGAACCTCCGCCTCTCAATCATCTCCCTACGCCTTCTTCAGACTGTGCGCCGTCAGCTGATCCCTAATAGCATGCCACGGCCGTGACGCCGCACAGTCTGAAGAAGCCGTAGGGAGGGGAGTGAGAGGCGAGGATATGCACTGCGCATGGCCACGGATCCCAGGCCTGCGGTGGGATTACATTAGACGACACTGCGAGGCGGGATCTCGGCCAGGGCGGACGCACAGGTGCAGCCAGCCTGACACCAAATGATGTCAGAAGATGGGCAGCGCTAAGTGTGCCTGGCCAAGGGATAACATAACAGCGCAGGCTCCGGGACAGATTCAAACAACGCTGAGGAGCCGGGGCACGGCGCCAAGGGGGTAGGAATGACAGCTGTGCTGCATCATATTACGAAGGAAAGTCCCACCTCCGGGACGGTTTTACGGTATCAGTGGACACATTTTATACGTGTTTAGTTCTGTGTTTGCAAGGAGAATAATGAAAAGAGCCACCTTTTCCTCTTGCATCTTTTGTGCTGCACAAGCTGGCTCTTTCAGCTACAAACGCCTTGGGGGGGGTTAAAGGTTCCCTTTCTCCAATCAGGCTTCGGCCTACATTGTGTTCCTCTGCTTCTCCTGCTGTCCCTGGGCTCCAACACAGCTAGTTGTTGCCTGGTAGTGCTGTACGCACAGTCAACAGTCGCTCCTCTGTTATTGGGGTTCAGTAACCTCAGCTGTTCCCCAGCTGTGTGTGTGGCAATCCCTCCTATCTCCTCCACCTCTTCCTCCTCCTCCTGTCCCTGGGCTCCAACACCGCTAGTTGCCGTCCAGAAGTGCTGTCCGCACAGTCCCAACAGTCCCTCCTCTGTTATTGGGGTTCAGTAACGTCAGCTGTTCCCCAGCTGTGTGTGTGGCAATCCCTCCTATCTCCTCCACCTCCTCCACCTCCTCCTGTCCCTGGGCTCCAACACCGCTAGTTGCCATCCAGAAGTGCTGTCCGCACAGTCCCAACAGTCCCTCCTCTGTTATTGGGGTTCAGTAATGTCAGCTGTTCCCCAGCTGTGTGTGTGGCAATCCCTCCTATCTCCTCCACCTCCTCCTGTCCCTGGGCTCCAACACCGCTAGTTGCCCTCCAGAAGTGCTGTCCGCACAGTCCCAACAATCCCTCCTCTGTTATTGGGGTTCAGTAACGTCAACTGTTCCCCAGCTGTGTGTGTGGCAATCCCTCCTATCTCCTCCACCTCCTCCTCCTCCTCCTGTCCCTGGGCTCCAACACCGCTAGTTGCCGTCCAGAAGTGCTGTCCGCACAGTCCCAACAGTCCCTCCTCTGTTATTGGGGTTCAGAAACGTCAGCTGTTCCCCAGCTGTGTGTGTGGCAATCCCTCCTATCTCCTCCACCTCCTCCTGTCCCTGGGCTCCAACACCGCTAGTTGCCCTCCAGAAGTGCTGTCCGCACAGTCCCAACAGTCCCTCCTCTGTTATTGGGGTACAGTAACGTCAGCTGTTCCCCAGCTGTGTGTGTGGCAATCCCTCCTATCACCTCCTCCTCCTCCTGTCCCTGGGCTCCAACACCGCTAGTTGCCGTCCAGAAGTGCTGTCCGCACAGTCCCAACAGTCCCTCCTCTGTTATTGGGGTACAGTAACGTCAGCTGTTCCCCAGCTGTGTGTGTGGCAATCCCTCCTATCACCTCCTCCTCCTCCTGTCCCTGGGCTCCAACACCGCTAGTTGCCATCCAGAAGTGCTGTCCGCACAGTCCCAACAGTCCCTCCTCTGTTATTGGGGTTCAGTAACGTCAGCTGTTCCCCAGCTGTGTGTGTGGCAATCCCTCCTATCTCCTCCACCTCCTCCTCCTCCTCCTGTCCCTGGGCTCCAACACCGCTAGTTGCCGTCCAGAAGTGCTGTCCGCACAGTCCCAACAGTCCCTCCTCTGTTTTTGGGGTTCAGTAACGTCAGCTGTTCCCCAGCTGTGTGTGTGGCAATCCCTCCTATCTCCTCCACCTCCTCCACCTCCTCCTGTCCCTGGGCTCCAACACCGCTAGTTGCCGTCCAGAAGTGCTGTTCGCACAGTCCCAACAGTCCCTCCTCTGTTATTGGGGTTCAGAAACGTCAGCTGTTCCCCAGCTGTGTGTGTGGCAATCCCTCCTATCTCCTCCACCTCCTCCTGTCCCTGGGCTCCAACACCGCTAGTTGCCATCCAGAAGTGCTGTCCGCACAGTCCCAACAGTCCCTCCTCTGTTATTGGGGTTCAGTAACGTCAGCTGTTCCCCAGCTGTGTGTGTGGCAATCCCTCCTATCTCCTCCACCTCCTCCTCCTCCTCCTGTCCCTGGGCTCCAACACCGCTAGTTGCCGTCCAGAAGTGCTGTCCACACAGTCCCAACAGTCCCTCCTCTGTTTTTGGGGTTCAGTAACGTCAGCTGTTCCCCAGCTGTGTGTGTGGCAATCCCTCCTATCTCCTCCACCTCCTCCACCTCCTCCTGTCCCTGGGCTCCAACACCGCTAGTTGCCGTCCAGAAGTGCTGTCCGCACAGTCCCAACAGTCCCTCCTCTGTTATTGGGGTTCAGAAACGTCAGCTGTTCCCCAGCTGTGTGTGTGGCAATCCCTCCTATCTCCTCCACCTCCTCCTGTCCCTGGGCTCCAACACCGCTAGTTGCCGTCCAGAAGTGCTGTCCGCACAGTCCCAACAGTCCCTCCTCTGTTATTGGGGTTCAGTAACGTCAGCTGTTCCCCAGCTGTGTGTGTGGCAATCCCTCCTATCTCCTCCACCTCCTCCTCCTCCTCCTGTCCCTGGGCTCCAACAGCGCTAGTTGCCGTCCAGAAGTGCTGTCCGCACAGTCCCAACAGTCCCTCCTCTGTTATTGGGGTACAGTAGCATCAGCTGTTCCCCAGCTGTGTGTGTGGCAATCCCTCCTATCACCTCCTCCTCCTCCTTCTGTCCCTGGGCTCCACACCGCTAGTTGCCCTCCAGAAGTGCTGTCCGCACAGTCCCAACAGTCCCTCCTCTGTTATTGGGGTACAGTAACGTCAGCTGTTCCCCAGCTGTGTGTGTGGCAATCCCTCCTATCACCTCCTCCTCCTCCTGTCCCTGGGCTCCAACACCGCTAGTTGCCGTCCAGAAGTGCTGTCCGCACAGTCCCAACAGTCCCTCCTCTGTTATTGGGGTTCAGTAACGTCAGCTGTTCCCCAGCTGTGTGTGTGGCAATCCCTCCTATCTCCTCCACCTCCTCCTCCTCCTCCTGTCCCTGGGCTCCAACACCGCTAGTTGCCGTCCAGAAGTGCTGTCCGCACAGTCCCAACAGTCCCTCCTCTGTTATTGGGGTTCAGTAACGTCAGCTGTTCCCCAGCTGTGTGTGTGGCAATCCCTCCTATCTCCTCCACCTCCTCCTACTCCTCCTATCCCTGGGCTCCAACACCGCTAGTTGCCGTCCAGAAGTGCTGTCCGCACAGTCCCAACAGTCCCTCCTCTGTTATTGGGGTTCAGTAACGTCAGCTGTTCCCCAGCCGTGTGTGTGGCAATCCCTCCTATCTCCTCCACCTCCTCCTACTCCTCCTGTCCCTGGGCTCCAACACCGCTAGTTGCCGTCCAGAAGTGCTGTCCGCACAGTCCCAACAGTCCCTCCTCTGTTATTGGGGTTCAGTAACGTCAGCTGTTCCCCAGCTGTGTGTGTGGCAATCCCTCCTATCTCCTCCACCTCCTCCACCTCCTCCTGTCCCTGGGCTCCAACACCGCTAGTTGCCGTCCAGAAGTGCTGTCTGCACAGTCCCAACAGTCCCTCCTCTGTTACTGGGGTTCAGAAACGTCAGCTGTTCCCCAGCTGTGTGTGTGGCAATCCCTCCTATCTCCTCCACCTCCTCCTGTCCCTGGGCTCCAAAACCGCTAGTTGCCATCCAGAAGTGCTGTCCGCACAGTCCCAACAGTCCCTCCTCTGTTATTGGGGTTCAGTAATGTCAGCTGTTCCCCAGCTGTGTGTGTGGCAATCCCTCCTATCTCCTCCACCTCCACCTCCTCCTCCTGTCCCTGGGCTCCAACACCGCTAGTTGCCATCCAGAAGTGCTGTCCGCACAGTCCCAACAGTCCCTCCTCTGTTATTGGGGTTCAGTAACGTCAGCTGTTCCCCAGCTGTGTGTGTGGCAATCCCTCCTATCTCCTCCACCTCCTCCACCTCCTCCTGTCCCTGGGCTCCAACACCGCTAGTTGCCGTCCAGAAGTGCTGTCCGCACAGTCCCAACAGTCCCTCCTCTGTTATTGGGGTTCAGAAATGTCAGCTGTTCCCCAGCTGTGTGTGTGGCAATCCCTCCTATCTCCTCCACCTCCTCCTGTCCCTGGGCTCCAACACCGCTAGTTGCCGTCCAGAAGTGCTGTCCGCACAGTCCCAACAGTCCCTCCTCTGTTATTTGGGTTCAGTAACGTCAGCTGTTCCCCAGCTGTGTGTGCGGCAATCCCTCCTATCTCCTCCACCTCCTCCTCCTCCTCCTGTCCCTGGGCTCCAACACCGCTAGTTGCCGTCCAGAAGTGCTGTCCGCACAGTCCCAACAGTCCCTCCTCTGTTATTGGGGTTCAGTAACGTCAGCTGTTCCCCAGCTGTGTGTGGCAATCCCTCCTATCTCCTCCACCTCCTCCTGTCCCTGGGCTACAACACCGCTAGTTGCCGTCCAGAAGTGCTGTCCGCACAGTCCCAACAGTCCCTCCTCTGTTATTGGGGTTCAGAAACGTCAGCTGTTCCCCAGCTGTGTGTGTGGCAATCCCTCCTATCTCCTCCACCTCCTCCTGTCCCTGGGCTCCAACACCGCTAGTTGCCGTCCAGAAGTGCTGTCCGCACAGTCCCAACAGTCCCTCCTCTGTTATTGGGGTTCAGTAACGTCAGCTGTTCCCCAGCTGTGTGTGTGGCAATCCCACCTATCTCCTCCACCTCCTCCTCCTCCTCCTGTCCCTGGGCTCCAACACCGCTAGTTGCCGTCCAGAAGTGCTCTCCGCACAGTCCCAACAGTCCCTCCTCTGTTATTGGGGTTCAGTAACGTCAGCTGTTCCCCAGCTGTGTGTGGCAATCCCTCCTATCTCCTCCACCTCCTCCACCTCCTCCTGTCCCTGGGCTACAACACCGCTAGTTGCCGTCCAGAAGTGCTGTCCGCACAGTCCCAACAGTCCCTCCTCTGTTATTGGGGTTCAGAAACGTCAGCTGTTCCCCAGCTGTGTGTGTGGCAATCCCTCCTATCTCCTCCACCTCCTCCTGTCCCTGGGCTCCAACACCGCTAGTTGCCGTCCAGAAGTGCTGTCCGCACAGTCCCAACAGTCCCTCCTCTGTTATTGGGGTTCAGTAATGTCAGCTGTTCCCCAGCTGTGTGTGGCATTCCCTCCTATCTCCTCCACCTCCTCCTGTCCCTGGGCTCCAACACCGCTAGTTGCCGTCCAGAAGTGCTGTCCGCACAGTCCCAACAGTCCCTCCTCTGTTATTGGGGTACAGTAACGTCAGCTGTTCCCCAGCTGTGTGTGTGGCAATCCCTCCTATCACCTCCTCCTCCTCCTCCTGTCACTGGGCTCCAACACCGCTAGTTGCCGTCCAGAAGTGCTGTCCGCACAGTCCCAACAGTCCCTCCTCTGTTATTGGGGTTCAGTAACGTCAGCTGATCCCCAGCTGTGTGTGTGGCAATCCCTCCTATCTCCTCCACCTCCTCCACCTCCTCCTGTCCCTGGGCTCCAACACCGCTAGTTGCCATCCAGAAGTGCTGTCCGCACAGCCCCAACAGTCCCTCCTCTGTTATTGGGGTTCAGTAACGTCAGCTGTTCCCCAGCTGTGTGTGTGGCAATCCCTCCTATCTCCTCCACCTCCTCCTCCTCCTCCTGTCCCTGGGCTCCAACACCGCTAGTTGCCATCCAGAAGTGCTGTCCGCACAGTCCCAACAGTCCCTCCTCTGTTATTGGGGTTCAGTAACGTCAGCTGTTCCCCAGCTGTGTGTGTGGCAATCCCTCCTATCTCCTCCACCTCCTCCTCCTCCTCCTGTCCCTGGGCTCCAACACCGCTAGTTGCCGTCCAGAAGTGCTGTCCGCACAGTCCCAACAGTCCCTCCTCTGTTATTGGGGTTCAGTAACGTCAGCTGTTCCCCAGCTGTGTGTGTGGCAATCCCTCCTATCTCCTCCACCTCCTCCTCCTCCTCCTGTCTCTGGGCTCCAACACCACTAGTTGCCGTCCAGAAGTGCTGTCCGCACAGTCCCAACAGTCCCTCCTCTGTTATTGGGGTTCAGTAACGTCAGCTGTTCCCCAGCTGTGTGTGTGGCAATCCCTCCTATCTCCTCCACCTCCTCCTGTCCCTGGGCTCCAACACCGCTAGTTGCCGTCCAGAAGTGCTGTCCGCACAGTCCCAACAGTCCCTCCTCTGTTATTGGGGTACAGTAGCGTCAGCTGTTCCCCAGCTGTGTGTGTGGCAATCCCTCCTATCACCTCCTCCTCCTCCTCCTGTCCCTGGGCTCCAACACCGCTAGTTGCCGTACAGAAGTGCTGTCCGCACAGTCCCAACAGTCCCTCCTCTGTTATTGGGGTACAGTAACATCAGCTGTTCCTCAGCTGTGTGTGTGGCAATCCCTCCTATCACCTCCTCCTCCTCCTCCTGTCCCTGGGCTCCAACACCGCTAGTTGCCGTCCAGAAGTGCTGTCCGCACAGTCCCAACAGTCCCTCCTCTGTTATTGGGGTACAGTAGCGTCAGCTGTTCCCCAGCTGTGTGTGTGGCAATCCCTCCTATCACCTCCTCCTCCTCCTCCTGTCCCTGGGCTCCAACACTGCTAGTTGCCGTACAGAAGTGCTGTCCGCACAGTCCCAACAGTCCCTCCTCTGTTATTGGGGTACAGTAATATCAGCTGTTCCTCAGCTGTGTGTGTGGCAATCCCTCCTATCACCTCCTTCTCCTCCTCCTGTCCCTGGGCTCCAACACCGCTAGTTGCCGTCCAGAAGTGCTGTCCGCACAGTCCCAACAGTCCCTCCTCTGTTATTGGGGTTCAGTAACGTCAGCTGTTCCCCAGCTGTGTGTGTGGCAATCCCTCCTATCTCCTCCACCTCCTCCTGTCCCTGGGCTCCAACACCGCTAGTTGCCGTCCAGAAGTGCTGTCCGCACAGTCCTAACAGTCCCTCCTCTGTTATTGGGGTTCAGTAACGTCAGCTGTTCCCCAGCTGTGTGTGTGGCAATCCTTCCTATCTCCTCCACCTCCTCCTCCTCCTCCTGTCCCTGGGCTCCAACACCGCTAGTTGCCATCCAGAAGTGCTGTCCGCACAGTCCCAACAGTCCCTCCTCTGTTATTGGGGCTCAGTAACGTCAGCTGTTCCCCAGCTGTGTGTGTGGCAATCCCTCCTATCTCCTCCACCTCCTCCTCCTCCTCCTGTCCCTGGGCTCCAACACCGCTAGTTGCCGTCCAGAAGTGCTGTCCGCACAGTCCCAACAGTCCCTCCTCTGTTATTGGGGTTCAGTAACGTCAGCTGTTCCCCAGCTGTGTGTGCGGCAATCCCTCCTATCTCCTCCACCTCCTCCTGTCCCTGGGCTCCAACACTGCTAGTTGCCGTCCAGAAGTGCTGTCCGCACAGTCCCAACAGTACCTCCTCTGTTATTGGGGTTCAGTAACGTCAGCTGTTCCCCAGCTGTGTGTGTGGCAATCCCTCCTATCTCCTCCTCCTCCTCCTCCTCCTGTCCCTGGGCTCCAACACCGCTAGTTGCCGTCCAGAAGTGCTGTCCGCACAGTCCCAACAGTCCCTCCTCTGTTATTGGGGTACAGTAACGTCAGCTGTTCCCCAGCTGTGTGTGTGGCAATCCCTCCTATCACCTCCTCCTCCTCCTCCTGTCCCTGGGCTCCAACACCGCTAGTTGCCGTCCAGAAGTGCTGTCCGCACAGTCCCAACAGTCCCTCCTCTGTTATTGGGGTTCAGTAATGTCAGCTGTTCCCCAGCTGTGTGTGTGGCAATCCCTCCTATTTCCTCCACCTCCTCCACCTCCTCCTGTCCCTGGGCTCCAACACCGCTAGTTGCCGTCCAGAAGTGCTGTCCGCACAGTCCCAACAGTCCCTCCTCTGTTATTGGGGTTCAGTAACGTCAGCTGTTCCCCAGCTGTGTGTGTGGCAATCCCTCCTGTCATGATTCCCCAATGGCATGGGAACATCAGAAACACAAAATATCAGACTAGCCCTCGGGTGATGGAAACTCAAGCTGACCGTGACCTAAATCTACCACACAACTAACAGTAGCCAGGAAGCATTCCTACGGCTGCCTAGATGCCATGCGCCAGCCGGAGAACTAACTACGCCTGGAAGAGGAAGGAACAGACCTGGCTTACCTCTAGTGAAATTCCCCAAAGATGATAGTAGCCCCCACATATATTAACGGTGAGTTCAGAGGAAAAGACATACACAGTATGAAGGTAGATTTAGCAAAGCGAGGTCCACTTACTAGATAGAGGAAGGATACAAAAGAGGACTTCACGGTCAGCTGAAAAACCCTTTCAAAAACCCATCCTGAAATTACTTTAAGACTCCTGTGTCAACTCATGACACAGGAGTGCAATTTCAGTCCACAAGAGCTTCCAGTAACAGGAAATGACAAACTGTAAACTGGACAAAAAATACAAAACAAAAAGGACAAGAGTCCACTTAGCTGATCAGCAGACTGGTAGCAGGAACATGCAACTGAAAGACTCAGGTTACAATGATGACCGGCAAGGAAGTGACTGGAGAGCAAGGCTAAATAGGGAACTCCCAAAACTGATGGAAGCAGGTGAGCTGAGGCAGAAAAGAACACACAAGTCTCCAGTACCACCAGCCACCACTAGGGGAGCCCAAAAAGCGGATCACAACAGTACCCCCCCCTTAAGGAGGGGGCACCGAACCCTCACAAGAACCGCCAGGGTGACCTGGATGAGCCCTATGAAAGGCACGAACCAAATCCGAGGCATGAACATCAGAGGCAGTTACCCAAGAATTATCTTCCTGACCATAGCCCTTCCATTTAACCAGATACTGGAGTCTCCGCCTGGAAATACGGGAGTCCAAGATCTTCTCTATAACGTACTCCAATTCACCCTCAACCAGCACAGGAGCAGGAGGCTCAGCAGAAGGAACCACCGGCACCTCGTATCTCCGCAACAACGACCGATGGAACACATTATGGATAGCGAAAGATGCCGGGAGGTCCAAACGAAAGGAAACAGGGTTAATAATCTCCAAAATCCTATAGGGACCGATGAACCGAGGCTTAAATTTAGGAGAAGAAACCCTCATTGGGACAAAACGGGAAGACAACCACACCAAGTCCCCAACACGAAGGCGAGGACCAACCCGACGCTGGCGGTTAGCAAACCGCTGAGTCCTCTCCTGGGACAAATTCAAATTGTCCACCACTTGTTCCCAAATCCGATACAACCGATCCACCACAGCATCTACTCCAGGACAATCCGAAGACTCCGCCTGACCAGAAGAAAAACGGGGATGAAACCCCGAATTGCAAAAGAAAGGGGAAACCAAAGTGGCCGAACTAGCCCGATTATTAAGAGCAAACTCCGCCAACGGCAAAAAGGCAACCCAATCATCCTGATCCGCAGACACAAAACACCTCAAATACGTCTCCAAAGTCTGATTAGCTCGCTCCGTCTGGCCATTAGTCTGAGGATGGAAGGCAGACGAAAAAGACAAATCAATGCGCAACCTGGCACAGAATGCCCGCCAAAATCTAGAAACGAACTGGGTACCCCTATCAGAAACGATATTTTCAGGAATACCATGCAAGCGAACCACATTTTGAAAAAACAAAGGAACCAACTCAGACGAGGAAGGCAACTTTGGCAATGGCACCAAATGAACCATCTTAGAAAAACGGTCACACACCACCCAGATAACAGACATCCTCTGAGAGACAGGAAGATCAGAAATAAAGTCCATCGAGATGTGCGTCCAAGGCCTCTTCGGAATAGGCAAGGGCAACAACAACCCGCTAGCCCTAGAACAACAAGGCTTGGCCCAAGCACACACATCACAAGACTGCACAAAAACACGCACATCTCGAGACAGAGATGGCCACCAGAAGGATCTAGCCACCAAATCCCTGGTACCAAAAATTCCAGGATGACCCGCCAGCGTAGAAGAATGTACCTCCGAGATGACTCTACTGGTCCAATCATCAGGAACAAACAGTCTACCAGGTGGACAGCGATCAGGTCTATCCGCCTGAAACTCTTGCAAAGCACGTCGCAGATCTGGGGAAATAGCAGATAATATCACCCCATCCTTAAGGATACCAGTAGGTTCCGAATCACCAGGGGAATCAGGCTCAAAACTCCTAGAAAGGGCATCTGCCTTCACATTCTTAGAACCTGGTAGATATGAGACCACAAAATTAAACCGAGAGAAAAACAACGACCAGCGCGCCTGTCTAGGATTCAGGCGCCTGGCAGACTCAAGATAAATCAGATTCTTGTGATCAGTCAAAACCACCACCTGATGTCTAGCACCCTCAAGCCAATGACGCCACTCCTCAAATGCCCACTTCATGGCCAAAAGCTCCCGATTACCGACATCATAATTTCTTTCGGCGGCAGAAAATTTTCGAGAAAAGAACGCACAAGGTCTCATCACTGAGCAATCGGAACTTTTCTGCGACAAAACCGCCCCCGCTCCGATCTCGGAAGCATCGACCTCAACCTGAAAGGGGAGAGAGACATCAGGCTGGCGCAACACAGGGGCAGACGAAAAGCGGCGCTTAAGTTCCCGAAAGGCCTCCACAGCAGCAGAGGACCAATTGGCAACATCAGCACCCTTCTTAGTCAAATCCGTAAGAGGCTTAGCAACACCAGAAAAACCAGTTATAAATCGACGATAAAAATTAGCAAAGCCCAAGAACTTCTGAAGACCCTTTAGAGAAGTAGGCTGCGTCCAGTCACAAATAGCCCGAACCTTGACAGGGTCCATCTCAACAGAAGAAGGGGAAAAAATGTACCCCAAAAAGGAAATCTTTTGAACCCCAAAAACACACTTAGAACCCTTTACACACAGAGAATTCTCCCGCAAGACCTGAAAAACCCTCCTGACCTGCTGAACATGAGACTCCCAGTCCTCAGAAAAAATCAAAATATCGTCCAAATACACAATCATAAATTTATCCAGATATTCACGGAAAATATCATGCATAAAGGACTGAAAAACTGAAGGTGCATTAGAAAGGCCGAAAGGCATTACTAAATACTCAAAGTGGCCCTCAGGCGTATTAAATGCGGTTTTCCACTCATCCCCTTGCTTAATTCGCACCAAATTATACGCCCCACGGAGATCAATCTTGGAGAACCACTTAGCCCCCCTTATGCGAGCAAACAAATCAGTAAGCAGCGGCAACGGATACTGATATTTGACAGTAATTTTATTCAGGAATCGATAATCAATACAAGGCCTCAGCGAGCCATCCTTTTTAGAGACAAAGAAAAACCCAGCTCCTAAAGGTGATGAAGAAGGACGAATATGTCCCTTTTCCAGGGACTCCTTAACATACTCTCGCATGGCAGCATGCTCAGGTACAGATAGGTTAAACAAACGACCCTTTGGAAATTTACTGCCTGGAATCAGATCTATGGCGCAATCACACTCTCTGTGGGGAGGGAGAGAACCAATTTTAGGCTCTTCAAAAATATCCCCAAAATCCGACAAAAATGCCGGAACCTCAGAGGGAATAGATGACGAGATAGAAACCAAAGGTATGTCCCCATGAGCCCCCCGACATCCCCAGCTTAACACAGACATAGTTTTCCAGTCCAGTACTGGGTTATGAGATTGCAACCATGGTAATCCAAGCACTAACACATCATGTAAATTATGCAACACGAGGAAGCGAATCATCTCCTGATGGTCTGGAGTCATACGCATAGTCACTTGCGTCCAGAACTGTGGTCTATTACAAGCCAGAGGTGTAGAATCAATACCCTTCAGAGGTATAGGAACTTCCAGAGGCTCCAAATCAAACCCACAGTGCCTGGCGAAGGACCAATCCATGAGACTCAGAGCGGCGCCAGAGTCCACATAGGCATCCACGGTAATAACTGATAATGAACAAATCAGAGTTACAGACAGAAGAAATTTAGACTGTAAAGTGCCAATAGAAACAGACTTGTCAACCTTCCTAGTACGTTTAGAGCATGCTGATATAACATGCGCGGAATCACCACAGTAGAAGCACAAGCCATTTTTGCGCCTATAATTCTGCCGCTCGCTTCTTGACAGAATTCTGTCACATTGCATTTTCTCTGGCGTCCCTTCAGAAGATACCGCCAAATGGTGCACGGGTTTGCGCTCCCGCAAACGCCGATCAATCTGAATCGCCATTGTGATGGACTCATTCAGACCTGTGGGCGCAGGAAACCCCACCATGACATCCTTAACAGCATCAGAAAGGCCTTCTCTGAAAATTGCCGCTAGGGCACACTCATTCCACTGAGTAAGCACAGACCATTTACGAAATTTTTGGCAGTATATCTCAGCTTCATCTTGCCCTTGAGACAGGGCTATTAAAGCTTTTTCAGCTTGAATCTCCAAATTAGGTTCCTCATACAGCAACCCTAAAGCCAGAAAAAACGCATCCACATTGAGCAACGCAGGATCCCCTGGTGTCAATGAAAATGCCCAATTTTGAGGGTCACCTCGCAGCAAAGAAATCACAATCTTAACCTGCTGAACAGGATCTCCAGAGGAGTGAGGTCTGAGAGAAAGGAATAATTTACAATTACATTTGAAATTCAGAAATCGAGATCTATCTCCGGAAAATACCTCTGGTGTAGGAATCTTAGGTTCAGAAATAGGAGTACGTATAACATAATCTTGTAAATTCTGAACCTTCGTAGCAAGATTATTTAAACCTGCAGCCAAACTCTGAGAGTCCATCCTTAAACCGGAGAGATCAGAGCCATTCAAGGATTAGAAGGAGAGAAAGGCAAGGCTGTAAATAGAGAAGAAATACAACTGAGCCAACTAAGTAGCAAACATGTGAGGGAAAAAAAAAAAAAAATCTACAGACTTCTTTTACTCTCCTTTCTTCTGCCAATTACTTTAACAGTGGCCGGTCATACTGTCATGATTCCCCAATGGCATGGGAACATCAGAAACACAAAATAACAGACTAGCCCTCGGGTGATGGAAACTCAAGCTGACCGTGACCTAAATCTACCACACAACTAACAGTAGCCAGGAAGCATTCCTACGGCTGCCTAGATGCCATGCGCCAGCCGGAGAACTAACTACGCCTGGAAGAGGAAGGAACAGACCTGGCTTACCTCTAGTGAAATTCCCCAAAGATGATAGTAGCCCCCACATATATTAACGGTGAGTTCAGAGGAAAAGACATACACAGTATGAAGGTAGATTTAGCAAAGCGAGGTCCACTTACTAGATAGAGGAAGGATACAAAAGAGGACTTCACGGTCAGCTGAAAAACCCTTTCAAAAACCCATCCTGAAATTACTTTAAGACTCCTGTGTCAACTCATGACACAGGAGTGGCAATTTCAGTCCACAAGAGCTTCCAGTAACAGGAAATGACAAACTGTAAACTGGACAAAAAATACAAAACAAAAAGGACAAGAGTCCACTTAGCTGATCAGCAGACTGGTAGCAGGAACATGCAACTGAAAGACTCAGGTTACAATGATGACCGGCAAGGAAGTGACTGGAGAGCAAGGCTAAATAGGGAACTCCCAAAACTGATGGAAGCAGGTGAGCTGAGGCAGAAAAGAACACACAAGTCTCCAGTACCACCAGCCACCACTAGGGGAGCCCAAAAAGCGGATCACAACACCCTCCTATCTCCTCCACCTCCTCCTCCTCCTCCTGTCCCTGGGCTCCAACACCGCTAGTTGCCGTCCAGAAGTGCTGTCCGCACAGTCCCAACAGTCCCTCCTCTGTTATTGGGGTTCAGTAAAGCCTGCTGCTCCCCTGCTGTGTATACGGCAACGTGTCCTGCGACCGCCACGCAGGCACAACAAGTTAAATTTAAGGGAACCTGTCCCCCCCCCAGGCGTTTGTTACTGAAGGAGACACCTTGTGCAGCAGTAATGATGCAAAGGGAAAAAGTGCCTCTTTTTGTGGTGCTCCTTGCACATGCTGAACCTAACACTTATGAAATGTGTCCCCTCACATGGTTAAACCGTCCGGTCGGTGGAACTTTCCTTTGTCATGTGACACAGCACAGCTGTCATTCTTACCCCCTTGGCGCCGTGCGCATCCTCCTCAGCGTTGTTTGAATCTGTCCCGGAGTCTGAGCTGTTATGTTATCCCTTGGCCAGGCACACTTAGTGCTGCCCGTCTTCTGACATCATTTGGTGTCAGGATGGCTGCGCCTGTGCGGCCGCGCTGGACGAGATCCCGCCTCGTAGTGTCTTCTGATTTAATCCCACTGCGGACCTGTGATCCATGGACATTAGCAGTGCATATCTTAACCTCCGCCTCTCACTCATCTCCCTACGCCTTCTTCAGACTGTGCGCTGTCAGCTGATCCCTAATAGCATGCCACTGCCGTGACGCCGCACAGTCTGAAGAAGCCGTAGGGAGGGGAGTGAGAGGTGAGGATATGCACTGCGCATGGCCACGGATCCCAGGCCTGCGGTGGGATTACATTAGACGACACTGCGAGGCGGGATCTCTTCCAGTGCGGCCGCACAGGCGCAGCCATCCTGACACCAAATGATGTCAGAAGACGGGCAGCGCTAAGTGTGCCTGGCCAAGGGATAACATAACAGCGCAGACTCCGGGACAGATTCAAACAACGCTGAGGAGGAGGCGCACGGCGCCAAGGGGTAAGAATGACGGCTGTGCTGCGTCACATGACAAAGGAAAGTTCCACCAACCGGACGGTTTAACCGTGTGAGGGGACACATTTCAAAAGTGTTAGGTTCAGCATGTGCAAGGACCATAATTAAAAGAGCTAAGTTTACCTTTTCCAGCATTAGTGCTGTACAAGATGGCTCTTTCAGCTACAAACGCCTGGGGGGGTTAAAGGTTCCCTTTCAACTTGCTCCAGTGCAGGCTGCGGCCTACACTCTGCTCCACCTGCAGAACCCGGGCTCCAACACCGCTAGTTGCTGTCCGGAAGTGCTGGCTGCACAGAGAAAAACACCCGCCAATGTGTCAGTGGGGTTCAGCACCACCAGCTATTCCCCTGCTGTGTAGCCGGCAACGTGTCCTGCAACAGCCACGCAGACACAAAGCTGCCGCCAGTGCAGGCTTCAGCCTACACTCTGCTCCCTCTCCTCCTCCTGCTGACCCTGGGCTCTAACACCGCCAGTTGGTGCCCGGTACTGCTAGCTGCACAGAGAAAAACACCAGTCAATGTGTCAGTGTGGGTTCAGCACCGCCAGCTGTTCCCCTGCTGTGTAGCCGGCAACGTGTCCTGCAACAGCCACGCAGACACAAGAACTGAAATTGAAGGGAACCTGTCCCCCCTCCCCCAGGCGTTTGTATGTTTTACAGCCACCTTGTACAGCGGTAATGCTGCATGTGTGCAAGGTGGCTCATAAACTTATTCTCCTCGCGCATGTGGAACTGAACACGTCAAAAATGTGTCCTCTGTGACCATTTAACCGTCCCGGAGGTGTGACTTTCCTTTGTAATGACACGCTGCAACCCCCTTGGTAGCGCTGCCTGTCATGATCTCTGCAGACAGAGATCATAGCAAGCCTATAGAGGGACAAGCTCTCGGAAGATGGAACTATACTGACCATGAACTAAGCCTGCCGCGCAACTAGAAATAGCCAGGTAGCATTTCCTATTTATAGCTAGATGCCCAGCTCTGGCCTAAGACCTAAATAGCTAGCAGAGGGAAATATAAGACCTGGCTCACCTCTAGAGAAATATTCCAAAGAAGACAGTAGCCCCCCACATATAATGACGGTGAGTTCAGATGAAACAACAAACGCAGCAGGAAAATAGTCTTAGCAAATTTGAGGTCCGCTTACTAGATAGCAGAAGACAGATAGTATACTTTCATGGTCAGCAGAAAAATACTAACAAAACACCATCCAGAGATTACCTTAAACTCTGGCATTAACTCATAACGCCAGAGTAGCAATCCCTGATCGACGAGAGCTTTCCAGACACAGTAACAAAACTTCAGCTGCGAACTGGAACAAATAGGCAAAACAAAACATGGACAAAAGTCCAACTTATCAGTAGTTGTCTAGAAGCAGGAACAAGCACTGAGAGGCATCAGATAACATTGTTGACCGGCAAGAAACCACCAGAGAAATGAGCTTAAATAGCGACACCCACTACTGATGGAATCAGGTGAAACAGGAAAGAGGATGACAAGTCCAATTCCACAAGCGGCCACCGGGGGAGCCCAGAATCCAAATTCACAACAGTACCCCCCCCTCAAGGAGGGGGCACCGAACCCTCACCAGATCCACCAGGGCGACCAGGATGAGCCCTATGGAAGGCACGAACAAGATCAGAAGCATGAACATCAGATGCATTGACCCAAGAATTATCCTCCTGGCCGTAACCCTTCCAGTTGACCAGATACTGGAGTTTCCGTCTGGAAACACGAGAGTCCAAAATTTTCTCCACAACGTACTCCAACTCACCCTCAACCAACACCGGAGCAGGAGGCTCAAGAGAAGGTACAACAGGTACCTCATACCTGCGCAATAACGACCGATGAAAAACGTTATGAATGGAAAAGGACGCAGGGAGGTC
Organism: Ranitomeya variabilis; assembly: GCF_051348905.1. Lineage (NCBI taxonomy): Eukaryota > Metazoa > Chordata > Amphibia > Anura > Dendrobatidae > Ranitomeya > Ranitomeya variabilis. The sequence continues at coordinate 634,311,329 of NC_135236.1, forward strand.
CAAACGGAAAGAAACAGGATTAAGAATCTCCAATATTCTATAAGGGCCGATGAACCGAGGTTTAAACTTAGGAGAAGAGACCCTCATAGGGACAAAACGAGAAGACAACCACACTAAATCTCCAACACAAAGCCGAGAACCAACACGACGATGACGGTTGGCAAAACGCTGAGTCTTCTCCTGTGACAACTTCAAATTGTCCATAACCTGCCCCCAGATGTGATGCAATCTCTCCACCACCGCATCCACTCCAGGACAATCCGAGGATTCCACCTGACCGGAGGAAAATCGAGGGTGAAACCCCGAATTACAGAAAAACGGGGACACCAAGGTGGAAGAACTGGCCCGATTATTGAGGGCGAACTCTGCCAATGGCAAAAAAGCAACCCAATCATCCTGGTCAGCAGAGACAAAACACCTCAGATATGTCTCAAGGGTCTGATTAGTCCGCTCGGTCTGGCCATTAGTCTGAGGGTGAAAAGCAGATGAAAAAGACAAATCTATGCCCATCCTAGCACAGAATGCCCGCCAAAATCTAGACACAAATTGGGTACCTCTGTCAGAAACAATATTCTCAGGAATACCGTGCAATCGGACAACATTCTGAAAAAACAGAGGAACCAACTCAGAAGAAGAAGGCAACTTGGGCAGAGGAACCAAATGGACCATTTTAGAGAAACGGTCACAGACCACCCAGATGACAGACATCTTCTGGGAAACAGGCAGATCTGAAATAAAATCCATCGAGATGTGTGTCCAAGGCCTCTTAGGAATAGGCAAGGGCAACAGCAGTCCGCTAGCCCGAGAACTACAAGACTTGGCCCGAGCACAAACGTCACATGACTGCACAAAGACTCGCACATCTCGTGACAGAGAAGGCCACCAGAAGGATCTTGCCACCAAATCCCTGGTACCAAAAATTCCGGGATGACCTGCCAATGCAGAAGAATGTACCTCAGAGATGACTCTGCTGGTCCAATCATCCGGAACAAACAGTCTATCAGGCGGACAACGATCCGGTCTATCCGCCTGAAACTCTTGCAAGGACCGCCGCAGATCAGGAGAAACGGCCGACAAAATTACTCCCTCCCTAAGGATACCTGTGGGTTCAGAATTACCAGGAGAGTCCGGGTCAAAACTCCTAGAAAGGGCATCTGCCTTAACATTCTTAGAACCCGGTAGGTATGACACCACAAAATTAAAGCGAGAAAAAAATAAAGACCAGCGCGCCTGTCTAGGATTCAGGCGTCTGGCAGTCTCAAGATAAATCAAATTTTTGTGGTCAGTCAATACCACCACCTGATGCCTAGCCCCCTCGAGCCAATGGCGCCACTCCTCAAACGCCCACTTCATGGCCAAAAGCTCCCGATTCCCAACATCATAATTCCGCTCTGCGGGCGAAAATTTGCGAGAAAAGAAGGCACAAGGCCTAATGACGGAGCAGTCGGAACCTTTCTGCGACAACACTGCCCCAGCTCCGATCTCCGAAGCGTCAACCTCAACCTGAAAAGGCAGATTCACATCAGGCTGACGCAACACAGGGGCAGAGGCAAAACGGCGCTTAAGCTCCTGAAAGGCCTCTACAGCATGAGGGGACCAATTAGCAACATCAGCGCCTTGTCTGGTCAAATCAGTCAGTGGTTTAACGACATCCGAAAAACCAGCAATAAATCGGCGGTAAAAGTTGGCAAAGCCCAAAAATCTCTGAAGACCCTTAAGAGAGGAGGGCTGAGTCCAGTCACAAATAGCTTGCACCTTGACGGGATCCATCTCAATGGAAGAGGGAGAAAAAATATACCCCAAAAAGGAAATTTTCTGGACCCCAAAAACGCACTTAGACCCCTTCACACATAAAGAATTAGACCGCAGAACCTGAAAAACTCTCCTGACCTGCTGGACATGAGAGTCCCAGTCATCAGAAAAAATCAGAATATCATCCAGATATATTATCATAAACTTATCCAGAAAATCGCGGAAAATATCATGCATAAAAGACTGGAAAACCGAAGGGGCATTAGAAAGACCAAAAGGCATGACCAAATACTCAAAGTGGCCCTCGGGCGTATTAAATGCGGTCTTCCACTCATCCCCCTGCCTGATCCGCACCAAATTATACGCCCCACGAAGATCAATTTTAGAGAACCACTTAGCACCCTCTATACGAGCAAACAAATCAGTAAGCAATGGCAATGGGTATTGATACTTAACAGTGATCTTATTCAGAAGCCGATAATCAATACATGGTCTCAAAGAGCCGTCTTTTTTTTGAGACAAAGAAAAACCCAGCTCCCAAGGGAGAAGAAGATGGACGAATATGTCCCTTTTCCAAAGACTCCTTTATATATTCCCGCATAGCAGCATGTTCCGGCACAGACAAATTAAACAAACGACCCTTTGGATATTTACAACCCGGTATCAAATCTATGGCACAATCGCACTCACGGTGCGGAGGTAACGACCCAAGCTTGGGTTCGTCAAAGACGTCTTGATAATCAGAGAGGAACTCAGGGACTTCAGAGGGAATGGACGACGAAATAGAAACCAAAGGTACGTCCCCATGAATACCCTTACATCCCCAGCTCAACACAGACATAGCTCTCCAGTCCAAGACTGGGTTGTGAGACTGCAACCATGGCAATCCCAGTACCAAATCGTCATGTAAATTATACAGCACCAGGAAACGAATAATCTCCTGGTGATCCGGATTGATACGCATGGTTACTTGTGTCCAGTATTGTGGTTTATTATTAGCCAATGGGGTGGAGTCAATCCCCTTCAGAGGAATAAGAGTCTCCAAAGGCTCTAAATCAAAACCACAACGATTGGCAAAGGACCAATCCATAAGACTCAGAGCGGCGCCAGAGTCAACATAGGCGTCCGTGGCAATGGATGACAAAGAGCAAATCAGGGTTACAGACAAAATAAACTTAGACTGAATGGTGCCAATGGAAACAGACTTATCAAGCTTCTTTGTACGCCTAGAGCATGCCGATATAACATGAGTAGAATCCCCACAATAGAAACACAATCCATTCTTCCGTCTAAAATTCTGTCGCTCACTCCTGGACAGAATTCTATCACACTGCATACTTTCTGGCGTCTTTTCCATAGACACCGCCAGATGGTGCATCGGTTTGCGCTCCCGCAGACGCCTATCAATCTGAATAGCCATTGTCATGGACTCATTCAGACCTGCAGGCAAAGGGAACCCCACCATAACATCCTTAACGGCATCAGAGAGACCTTCTCTGAAAGTTGCCGCCAAGGCGCACTCATTCCACTGAGTAAGCACAGACCATTTACGGAATTTTTGGCAGAAAACTTCAGCTTCGTCTTGCCCCTGAGATAGTGCCATCAAAGTTTTTTCTGCCTGAAGTTCCAAATGAGGTTCCTCATAAAGCAAGCCCAAGGCCAGAAAAAACGCATCCACATCGCGTAACGCAGGATCCCCTGCTGGCAATGAGAAGGCCCAATCTTGAGGGTCACCCCTGAGCAAGGAAATCACAATCCTAACCTGCTGAGCAGGGTCTCCAGCTGAACGAGACTTCAGGGACAAATAAAGCTTACAATTATTTCGGAAATTCTGGAAGCTAGCTCTATTCCCTGTAAAGAACTCCGGCAAAGGAATTCTCGGTTCAGATACCGGAGCATGTACTACAAAATCTTGTAAATTTTGTACTTTCGTGATGAGATTATTCAAACCCGCAGTTACACTCTGGAGATCCATTATTGTCAGGTGCACACAGAGCATACAGAGATTAGGAGGAGAGAGAGAAAAAAGACTGCAGCAAGGCAGACTGGAGGAAAAAAAAAAAAAAAAAAAATTCCAGCAGACTTCTTATAACTCTCCTTTCTCAACCTGGGTCTTTAACACTTTAGTGGGCCGGTCAAACTGTCATGATCTCTGCAGACAGAGATCATAGCAAGCCTATAGAGGGACAAGCTCTCGGAAGATGGAACTATACTGACCATGAACTAAGCCTGCCGCGCAACTAGAAATAGCCAGGTAGCATTTCCTATTTATAGCTAGATGCCCAGCTCTGGCCTAAGACCTAAATAGCTAGCAGAGGGAAATATAAGACCTGGCTCACCTCTAGAGAAATATTCCAAAGAAGACAGTAGCCCCCCACATATAATGACGGTGAGTTCAGATGAAACAACAAACGCAGCAGGAAAATAGTCTTAGCAAATTTGAGGTCCGCTTACTAGATAGCAGAAGACAGATAGTATACTTTCATGGTCAGCAGAAAAATACTAACAAAACACCATCCAGAGATTACCTTAAACTCTGGCATTAACTCATAACGCCAGAGTAGCAATCCCTGATCGACGAGAGCTTTCCAGACACAGTAACAAAACTTCAGCTGCGAACTGGAACAAATAGGCAAAACAAAACATGGACAAAAGTCCAACTTATCAGTAGTTGTCTAGAAGCAGGAACAAGCACTGAGAGGCATCAGATAACATTGTTGACCGGCAAGAAACCACCAGAGAAATGAGCTTAAATAGCGACACCCACTACTGATGGAATCAGGTGAAACAGGAAAGAGGATGACAAGTCCAATTCCACAAGCGGCCACCGGGGGAGCCCAGAATCCAAATTCACAACAGCTGCCCGTCTTCTGGCAGGATTGTTTGGCTGCCTGCGCCTCTGCGGCCGCCCTGACCCACACAACGCCCCTCGGTGTCTTATTTATTTGGACTGCGAGGGTGTGATTGATGGGCATGAGCAGTGCATATATTCGCCTGTCCCTCATCTCCTTCCGCCTTCTTCAGACTGTGCGGCTTCATGGCCGTGGCATGCGATAAGGGATCAGCTGACGCCGCACAGTCTGAAGCGGGTGTAAGGACCCGAGTGTGAGAGGCGAACATATGTACTGCGCCAGGCCATGAATCCCAACCCCGCAGTGGTTTAACTATGTAAAGACACTGCGGGGCTGGGATTCATGGTCATCGCAAACCGCAACGGCCGACATTAAATGATGTCAGAAGATGGGCAGCGCTAACAGCGCAAGGCCAAGGGATAACACGACAGCGCAGACTCCTGTACAGCAAATAACAACGCTCAGGAGGCTGCGCCCAGCACCAAGGTGGGATTCTTGACATCTGTGCTGCTTCTCATTACGAAGGGAACTCTCGCCTCCAACACAGTTTGACTGTATAAAGGGCTAAATGTTATACGTGTTTCATTCAGCGTGTGCAAGGAGAAAAATTAAAAGAGCAACCTTTGACTTGTGCAGCACTACTGCTGCATAGGCTGTGGCTCTTCTAGTTTGTAACACCGGAGGGGGGGTTAAAGGTTACCTTTGAAATTGGTTCAATTAGGCTTCGGCCTACACTCTGCTCCCCCTGCAGAGCCTGGGCTCTAACACCGCCAGTTGGTGCCCGGTACTGCTAGCTGCACAGAGAAAAACACCAGCCAATGTGTCAGTGGGGTTCAGCACCGCCAGCTGTTCCCCTGCTGTGTAGCCGGCAACGTGTCCTGCAACAGCCACGCAGACACAACAGACCCAAAGCTGCCGCCAGTGCAGGCTTCGGCCTACACTCCGCTCCCCCTGCTCCTCCTGCTGACCCTGGGCTCTAACACCGCCAGTTGGGGCCCAGATGTGCTAGCTGCACAGAGAAAAACACCTCGCCAATGTGTCAGTGGGGTTCAGCACCGCCAGCTGTTCCCCTGCTGTGTAGCCGGCAACGTGTCCTGCAACAGCCACGCAGACACAAGAACTGAAATTGAAGGGAACCTGTCCCCCCTCCCCCAGGCGTTTGTATGTTTTACAGCCACCTTGTACAGCGGTAATGCTGCATGTGTGCAAGGTGGCTCATAAACTTATTGTCCTCGCGCATGTGGAACTGAAAACGTCAAAAATGTGTCCTCTGTGACCATTTAACCGTCCCGGAGGTGTGACTTTCCTTTGTAATGACACGCTGCAACCCCCTTGGTAGCGCTGCCCATCTTCTGGCATCATTGTTTGGCTGCCTGCGCCTCTGCGGCCGCCCTGACCCACACAACGCCCCTCGGTGTCTTATTTATTTGGACTGCGAGGGTGTGATTGATGGGCATGAGCAGTGCATATGTTCGCCTGTCCCTCATCTCCTTCCGCCTTCTTCAGACTGTGCGGCTTCATGGCCGTGGCATGCGATAAGGGATCAGCTGACGCCGCACAGTCTGAAGCGGGTGTAAGGACCCAAGTGTGAGAGGCGAACATATGTACTGCGCCAGGCCATGAATCCCAGCCCCGCAGTGGTTTAACTATGTAAAGACACTGCGGGGCTGGGATTCATGGTCATCGCAAACCGCAACGGCCGACATTAAATGATGTCAGAAGATGGGCAGCGCTAACAGCGCAAGGCCAAGGGATAACACGACAGCGCAGACTCCTGTACAGCAAATAACAACGCTCAGGAGGCTGCGCCCAGCACCAAGGTGGGATTCTTGACATCTGTGCTGTGTCTCATTACGAAGGGAACTCTCGCCTCCAACACAGTTTGACTGTATAAAGGGCTAAGTGTTATACGTGTTTCATTCAGCGTGTGCAAGGAGAAAAATTAAAAGAGCAACCTTTGACTTGTGCAGCACTACTGCTGCATAGGCTGTGGATCTTCTAGTTTGTAACACCTGAGGGGGGGTTAAAGGTTACCTTTGAAATTGGTTCAATTAGGCTTCGGCCTACACTCTGCTCCCCCTGCAGAGCCTGGGCTCTAACACCGCCAGTTGGTGCCCGGTACTGCTAGCTGCACAGAGAAAAACACCAGCCAATGTGTCAGTGGGGTTCAGCACCGCCAGCTGTTCCCCTGCTGTGTAGCCGGCAACGTGTCCTGCAACAGCCACGCAGACACAACAGACCCAAAGCTGCCGCCAGTGCAGGCTTCGTCCTACACTCCGCTCCCCCTGCTCCTCCTGCTGACCCTGGGCTCTAACACCGCCAGTTGGGGCCCAGATGTGCTAGCTGCACAGAGAAAAACACCTCGCCAATGTGTCAGTGTGGGTTCAGCACCGCCAGCTGTTCCCCTGCTGTGTAGCCGGCAACGTGTCCTGCAACAGCCACGCAGACACAAGAACTGAAATTGAAGGGAACCTGTCCCCCCTCCCCCAGGCGTTTGTATGTTTTACAGCCACCTTGTACAGCGGTAATGCTGCATGTGTGCAAGGTGGCTCATAAACTTATTCTCCTCGCGCATGTGGAACTGAACACGTCAAAAATGTGTCCTCTGTGACCATTTAACCGTCCCGGAGGTGTGACTTTCCTTTGTAATGACACGCTGCAACCCCCTTGGTAGCGCTGCCCGTCTTCTGGCATCATTGTTTGGCTGCCTGCGCCTCTGTGGCCGCCCTGACCCACACAACGCCCATCGGTGTCTTATTTATTTGGACTGCGAGGGTGTGATTGATGGGCATGAGCAGTGCATATGTTCGCCTGTCCCTCATCTCCTTCCGCCTTCTTCAGACTGTGCGGCTTCATGGCCGTGGCATGCGATAAGGGATCAGCTGATGCCGCACAGTCTGAAGCGGGTGTAAGGACCCGAGTGTGAGAGGCGAACATATGTACTGCGCCAGGCCATGAATCCCAGCCCCGCAGTGGTTTAACTATATAAAGACACTGCGGGGCTGGGATTCATGGTCATCGCAAACCGCAACGGCCAACATTAAATGATGTCAGAAGATGGGCAGCGCTAACAGCGCAAGGCCAAGGGATAACACGACAGCGCAGACTCCTGTACAGCAAATAACAACGCTCAGGAGGCTGCGCCCAGCACCAAGGTGGGATTCTTGACATCTGTGCTGCGTCTCATTACAAAGGGAACTCTCGCCTCCAACACAGTTTGACTGTATAAAGGGCTAAATGTTATACGTGTTTCATTCAGCGTGTGCAAGGAGAAAAATTAAAAGAGCAACCTTTGACTTGTGCAGCACTACTGCTGCATAAGCTGTGGCTCTTCTAGTTTGTAACACCTGAGGGGGGGTTAAAGGTTACCTTTGAAATTGTTTCAATTAGGCTTCGGCCTACACTCTGCTCCCCCTGCAGAGCCTGGGCTCTAACACCGCCAGTTGGTGCCCGGTACTGCTAGCTGCACAGAGAAAAACACCAGCCAATGTGTCAGTGGGGTTCAGCACCGCCAGCTGTTCCCCTGCTGTGTAGCCGGCAACGTGTCCTGCAACAGCCACGCAGACACAACGGACCCAAAGCTGCCGCCAGTGCAGGCTTCGGCCTACACTCCGCTCCCCCTGCTCCTCCTGCTGACCCTGGGCTCTAACACCGCCAGTTGGGGCCCAGATGTGCTAGCTGCACAGAGAAAAACACCTCGCCAATGTGTCAGTGGGGTTCAGCACTGCCAGCTGTTCCCCTGCTGTGTAGCCGGCAGCGTGTCCTGCAACAGCCACGCAGACACAAGAACTGAAATTGAAGGGAACCTGTCCCCCCTCCCCCAGGCGTTTGTATGTTTTACAGCCACCTTGTACAGCGGTAATGCTGCATGTGTGCAAGGTGGCTCATAAACTTATTCTCCTCGCGCATGTGGAACTGAACACGTCAAAAATGTGTCCTCTGTGACCATTTAACCGTCCTGGAGGTGTGACTTTCCTTTGTAATGACACGCTGCAACCCCCTTGGTAGGGCTGCCTGTCTTCTGGCATCATTGTTTGGCTGCCTGCGCCTCTGCGGCCGCCCTGACCCACACAACGCCCCTCGGTGTCTTATTTATTTGGACTGCAAGGGTGTGATTGATGGGCATGAGCAGTGCATATGTTCGCCTGTCCCTCATCTCCTTCCGCCTTCTTCAGACTGTGCGGCTTCATGGCCGTGGCATGCGATAAGGGATAAGCTGACGCCGCACAGTCTGAAGCGGGTGTAAGGACCCGAGTGTGAGAGGCGAACATATGTACTGCGCCAGGCCATGAATTCCAGCCCCGCAGTGGTTTAACTATGTAAAGACACTGCGGGGCTGGGATTCATGGTCATCGCAAACCACAACGGCCGACATTAAATGATGTCAGAAGATGGGCAGCGCTAACAGCGCAAGGCCAAGGGATAACACGACAGCGCAGACTCCTGTACAGCAAATAACAACGCTCAGGAGGCTGCGCCCAGCACCAAGGTGGGATTCTTGACATCTGTGCTGCGTCTCATTACAAAGGGAACTCTCGCCTCCAACACAGTTTGACTGTATAAAGGGCTAAATGTTATACGTGTTTCATTCAGCGTGTGCAAGGAGAAAAATTAAAAGAGCAACCTTTGACTTGTGCAGCACTACTGCTGCATAAGCTGTGGCTCTTCTAGTTTGTAACACCTGAGGGGGGGTTAAAGGTTACCTTTGAAATTGGTTCAATTAGGCTTCGGCCTACACTCTGCTCCCCCTGCAGAGCCTGGGCTCTAACACCGCCAGTTGGTGCCCGGTACTGCTAGCTGCACAGAGAAAAACACCAGCCAATGTGTCAGTGGGGTTCAGCACCGCCAGCTGTTCCCCTGCTGTGTAGCCGGCAACGTGTCCTGCAACAGCCACGCAGACACAACGGACCCAAAGCTGCCGCCAGTGCAGGCTTCGGCCTACACTCCGCTCCCCCTGCTCCTCCTGCTGACCCTGGGCTCTAACACCGCCAGTTGGGGCCCAGATGTGCTAGCTGCACAGAGAAAAACACCTCGCCAATGTGTCAGTGGGGTTCAGCACTGCCAGCTGTTCCCCTGCTGTGTAGCCGGCAGCGTGTCCTGCAACAGCCACGCAGACACAAGAACTGAAATTGAAGGGAACCTGTCCCCCCTCCCCCAGGCGTTTGTATGTTTTACAGCCACCTTGTACAGCGGTAATGCTGCATGTGTGCAAGGTGGCTCATAAACTTATTCTCCTCGCGCATGTGGAACTGAACACGTCAAAAATGTGTCCTCTGTGACCATTTAACCGTCCCGGAGGTGTGACTTTCCTTTGTAATGACACGCTGCAACCCCCTTGGTAGGGCTGCCCGTCTTCTGGCATCATTGTTTGGCTGCCTGCGCCTCTGCGGCCGCCCTGACCCACACAGCGCCCCTCGGTGTCTTATTTATTTGGACTGCAAGGGTGTGATTGATGGGCATGAGCAGTGCATATGTTCGCCTGTCCCTCATCTCCTTCCGCCTTCTTCAGACTGTGCGGCTTCATGGCCGTGGCATGCGATAAGGGATCAGCTGACGCCGCACAGTCTGAAGCGGGTGTAAGGACCCGAGTGTGAGAGGCGAACATATGTACTGCGCCAGGCCATGAATTCCAGCCCCGCAGTGGTTTAACTATGTAAAGACACTGCGGGGCTGGGATTCATGGTCATCGCAAACCGCAACGGCCGACATTAAATGATGTCAGAAGATGGGCAGCGCTAACAGCGCAAGGCCAAGGGATAACACGACAGCGCAGACTCCTGTACAGCAAATAACAACGCTCAGGAGGCTGTGCCCAGCACCAAGGTGGGATTCTTGACATCTGTGCTGCGTCTCATTACGAAGGGAACTCTCGCCTCCAACACAGCTCCCTCTGCTCCTCTTGCTGACCCTGGGCTCTAACACTGCCAGTTGGGGCCCAGATGTGCTGGCTGCACAGAGCCAAACACCTTGCCAATGTGTCAGTGGGGTTCAGCACCGCCAGCTGTTCCCCTGCTGTGTAGCCGGCAACGTGTCCTGCAACAGCCACGCAGACACAACAGACCCAAAGCTGCCGCCAGTGCAGGCTTCGGCCTACACTCTGCTCCCCCTGCTGACCCTTTGCTCCAACAACGCTAGTTGGGGCTCTAGGAAGACAAGCTTGAATAGGTCCCCATCCTGGTTCCAGCACCGTCACCTGGTTCCGGGTAGAGCCTTTGGCTTAGGTGCCTCCCTCTGGGTATCCGAGTTCCACCAACGTCAGGTGGTCCTTGGTAGTGCTTTCAGGCACGGGTACCTCCTGCTTAGTAACCGGGTTCCAGTAACGTCAGCTGGTCCTCGGTAGTTCCATTGGCTCTTGGACCTTCGGCTACCCATCCGGGTTCCAGTACCATCAGCTGGTTCTCGGCAGTGTCTTTTGCTCTTGTACCTTCTGCTCCCCATCCTGGTTCCAGTACCGTCAGCTGGTTCCGGGCAGAGCCTTTGGCTTAGGTGCCTCCCTCTGGGTATCCGAGTTCCACCAACGTCAGGTGGTCCTTGGTAGTGCTTTCAGGCATGGGTACCTCCTGCTTAGTAACCGGGTTCCAGTAACGTCAGCTGGTCCTCGGTAGTTCCATTGGCTCTTGGACATTCGGCTACCTATCCGGGTTCCAGTACCGTCAGCTGGTTCTCGGCAGTGTCTTTTGCTCTTGTACCTTCTGCTGCCCATCCTGGTTCCAGTACCGTCAGCTGGTTCCGGGCAGAGCCTTTGGCTTAGGTGCCTCCCTCTGAGTATCCGAGTTCCACCAACGTCAGGTGGTCCTTGGTAGTGCTTTCAGGCACGGGTACCTCCTGCTTAGTAACCGGGTTCCAGTAACGTCAGCTGGTACCTCGGTAGTTCCATTGGCTCTTGGATCTTCGGGTAGCCATCCGAGTTCCAGTTCCATCAGCTGTTTCTCGGCATTTTCTCAGCCTTCTTGTACCTTCTGCTACATTTCCAAGTTCAAGAGACTAAAGACGATGACCCGGAAGACCACCCCTAAGATGATGACGACACCAGAGACGACAACCACCGAGATGACGACGACCCTGGAGACGATGACCCTGAAGACCACCCCGATGACGACGACCCCGGAGACGATGACCCTGGAGACGACGACGACCTGGAAGACCGAGAAGCAGAAGAACAAGAGGCTGCAGAACAAAGAGCAGAAGAACATTAAGCATAAGACTAAATATCAGAGCAAAAGATATTATCTAAATTATAAGCAGAAGAAGACTAAGCAGTGTATGGGGGAGAGTCCGTTCCTCCTCGTGGTGCCCCTGGATAAAGCCTGATGCTGCAGGCCAAACTGAACGCGGACAAATGTAACTCTTTTGTGACAGGCAGAACGGAAGGAGTAATCTTCAAACTTTTATAGATAACTACGGGAATGCCTGTCACAAATAAGAATATGATGAAGAAGTTGAATAAGAAGAAGATAATAGTTAAATAAAAAGAATATGAACAATGTAAGAAAAAAAATAATAGGTAGAAGATGAAGAAGAAGATGAATAAGGTGAAGAAGTTGATGTCAAAGAAGCTGATGATGAGGATAATGAAGAAGAAAGTGTGGGAGAAATAAAAAAGAAGGTGAAGGGCGTGGAAGTAGTGAAACATCAATATCTGACAAAATTAAAAAAAAAAAACATAGTCAAAATCTTTCTAACGCCGAACGTCATAAAAAAAATAAAAATCACGCTATTCTATTTGATTGGGCTAAACCTCTGTGCCTTTAATGTCTCTGCCACCTCCCCCAATACATCCTACATTATTCTTAGTTGTTTTCCTTCATGTAGAATGAACCTACAAGGAAAGAAAGGGTTTATTTTAATTCCGATATTTTCGTCCCATTGACTTGCATTGGGATCGGGTATCGGTATCGGATTAGATCAGATACTTTGACGGTATCGGCCGATACTTTCCGATACCGATATTATCGGAAGGTATCGCTCAACACTAATAGTGAGCTCTTTAAACCCTCAGGTGCTTCACAAATTGACCCGTAAAAATGAAAAAGTACTTTTTTTTCACACAAAAATTCTTTTAGCCTCAATTTTTTCATTTTCACATGGGCAACAGGATAAAAAGGATCCTAAAATTTGTTGGGAAATTTCTCCTGAGTATGCCGATACCTCATATGTGGGAGTAAACCACTGTTTGGGTGCACGGCAAGGCTCGGAAGGGAAGGCGCCATTTGACTTTTTGAATGGAAAATTAGCTCCAATCGTTAGCGGACACCATGTCACGTTTGGAGAGCCCCTGTGTGCCTAAAAATTGGAGCTCCCCTACACGTGACCCCATTTTGGAAACTAGACCCCGAAAGGAACTTATCTAGATGCATAGTGAGCACTTTAAACCCCCAGGTGCTTCACAGAAGTTTATAACGCAGAGCTGTGAAAATAAAAAATAATTTTTCTTTCCTCAAAAATGATTTTTAGCCCGGAATTTTTTATTTTCCCAAGGGTAACAGGAGAAATTGAACCCCAAATGTTGTTGTCCAGTTTGTCCTGAGTATGATGATACCCCATATGTGGGGGTAAACCACTGTTTGGGCGCACAGCAGGGCTCGGAAGGGAAGGCACGCCATTTGGCTTTTTGAATGGAAAATTAGCTCCAATCATTAGCGGACACCATGTCACGTTTGGAAAGCCCCTGTTTGCCTAAACATTAGAGCTCCCCCACAAGTGACCCCATTTTTGAAACTAGACCTCCCAAGGAACTAATCTAGATGTGTGGTGAGCACTTTGAACCCCCAAGTGCTTTACAGAAGTTTATAACGCAGAGCCGTGAAAATAATAAATGTGTTTTCTTTCCTCAAAAATATTTTTTTAGCCCAGAATTTTTTAATTTTCCCAAGGGTAACAGGAGAAATTTGACCCCAAGAGTTGTTGTCCAGTTTCTGCTGAGTACGCTGATACCCCATATGTTGGGGTAAACCACTGTTTGGGCACATGCCGGGGCTCGGAAGGGAAGTAGTGACATTTGGGAATGCAGACTTTGATGGAATGGTCTGCGGGCGTCACGTTGCGTTTGCAGAGCCCCTGATGTGCCTAAACAGTAGAAACTCCCCAAAAGTGACCTCATTTTTGAAAACTAGACCCCCCAAGGAACGTATCTAGATGTGTGGTGAGCACTTTGAACCCCCAAGTGCTTCACAGAAGTTTATAACGCAGAGCCGTGAAAATAAAAAATAATTTTTCTTTCCTCAAAAATTATGTATTAGCAAGCAATTTTTTATTTTCGCAAGGGTAAAAGGAAAAATTGGACCCCAATAATTGTTGCCCAGTTTGTCCTGAGTATGCTGGTACCCCATATGTGGGGGTAAACCACTGTTTGGGCGCACATCAGGGCTCGGAATGGAGGGAGCACCATTTGACTTTTTGAATGCAAGATTGGCTGGAATCAATGGTGGCGCCATGTTGCGTTTGGAGACCCCTGATGTGCATAAACAGTGGAAACTCCTCAATTCTAACTCCAACAGTAACCCCAACACACCCCTAACCCTAATCACAACCCTAACCCCAACACACTCCTAACCACAAACCTAACCCTAATCCCAACCCTAACCCTAATCCCAACCCTAACCCTAATCCTAACCCTAATCCCAACCCTAAACCTAACCCCAACCCTAACCACAACTTTAACCCCAACACACCATTAACCATAACCCTAACGACAAGCCTATTCTTAACCCTATTTCCAACCCTAGCCCTAATTCCAACCCTAACTCTAATTCCAACCCTAAGGCTATGTGCCCATGTTGCGGATTCGTGTGAGATTTTTCCGTACCATTTTTGAAAAATCCGCAGGTAAAACGCACTGCGTTTTACCTGTGGATTTACCGCGGATTTCCAGTGTTTTTTATGCAGATTTCACCTGCGGATTCCTATTGAGGAACAGGTGTAAAACATTGTGGAATCCACACAAAGAATTAACATGCTGCGGAAAATACAACGCAGCATTTTCGCGTGGTATTTTCCACACCATGGGCACAGCAGATGGTACTGTAAACCTGATGGAACACTGCTACGAATCCGCAGTGGCCAATCCGCTGCGGATCCGCAGCCAAATCCGCACCGTGTGCACATAGCCTAATTCTAACACCAACCCTAGTTCTAACCCTAACCCTACCCCTACCCCTAACCCTACCCCTAACCCTACCCCTAACCCTACCCCTAACCCTAACCCTACCCCTAACCATAATCCTACCCCTAACCCTACCCTAGTTCTAACCCTAGTTCTAACTCTAGTGGAAAAAAAATATATTTTCTTTATTTTATTATTGTCCCTACGTATGGGGGTGATAAAGGGGGGTCATTTACTATTTTTTTATTTTGATCACTGTGATTTTATCACAGTGATCAAAATGTAGCTGGAACGAATCTGCCGACCGGCAGATTCTTTTGGAAGATGGCGGTGCCCGTGGAGAAGACGGATGGACACTGGGAAGCTCTGTAAGTATGAGGGGGGGATCGGAGCACGGGGGGGGACCGGAGCAGGGGGGTGGGATCGGAGCACGGGGGGAGCGGACATGAGGACGGGGGAGCGGACAGGACGACGGAGGGGAGCGGAGCACAGGATGGAGGACTGGGGAGGAAATCGGTGGCGGTGGGGGGGTGCAGACCAGTGTTTCCAGCCATGGCCGATGATATGGCAGCATCGGCCATGGCTGGATTGTAATATTTCACCAGTTTTCATAGTGAAATATTACAAATCGCTCTGATTGGCTGTTTCACTTTCAACAGCCAATCAGAGCGATCGTAGCCACGGGGGGTGAAGCCACCCCCCCTGGGCCGAAGTACCTTTCCCCCTGTCCCTGCAGATCGGGTGAAATTGGAGTTAACCCTTTCACCCGATCTGCAGGGACACAATTATTCCATGATACCACATAGGTGTCACAGGTCGGATAGGCACCGACTTTCATGACGCCTACGTGGCGTCAAAGGTCGGGAAGGGGTTAAGCACGGCCCTCATTCCTCTTGGCAACTGTTGTTTTTATACGATTATTGTTATTCTGTAATGTCTTTTTTTGTCTGTACAAAATCTAAAATGTAAAGTGCTGTGGAATATGTTAGCGCTATAGAAATAAAATGATTATTATTATTAGTGCTCATATGGTTAATGCCCAACCAATACATGTCTCCATGATGAGGCCTGGCTTGGCACATGAAAACAAGTGGTAGGGACCACCCATATAACAAGTACACCTTGATGTTTTTAGAAGGATTTGGCACTTTTTGATAAAAAAAAAATAACAAAGTACCATATGTTTGTAATGTGTTTAGCAATTCTGGAGTTCATTAAAGGGAATCTGTTAGATGCTTTTTTTTTTTACATGTAATCCGATAACAGCTGACGTAGGGGTTGAATCTCTGATTTTGGTGATTTGTCACTTACAAGGCTGCGTGTTGCTGTTCCAATAAAATCATTGTTTCATGAGCAGGAGATTATTATTACAGGACTAGGTGTCATATGTATCCTAGTCAACTATTCTGTGTAACCCAACCCACACCAGTGATTAGCAGCTTTCTGCCTATGCACAGTGTACACAGAAAGCTGCCAAATAAACTGTGGGTGGGGTTATACAAAGCTCAGCATTCTGAGTACTGCTAGATAAAACAGTGATTGTATCAAAGTGACAGAATGCAAAGCAGCAAGTGATACATCAATGCAATCAATGTCTCAACCGTTATGTCATCCTGCTCTCCTTGCTGAAGGCGTGTGTGCTGGGAGGAAATGAACTTGAGGTACATGTGGTTTAGTAATTGGATTTCCTTTTTTGTTTCTTTACAGAACTTAAATTGGCATTATATTGGGACCAACCAGCACATTATCAAGCTGAGTTGGCGATGTATCATTGGTGATGGGTGGCTACTTTGATGTCTTGTCCTTTACAAGGAGTCTTTGAATGTTCCCCTAAATATTATTATTATTTTTTCCACCTTTCCATTACCTTTCTGCACAACAGGATAGCGACATATTAAAGTTATTTACAACTTCGATGTCTTTATCAAGACATCATTTCAACAGTTGAGCCCTAAAAAAGTCAGAAATTGATGACCTTTACTAAGGATAGGCCATCAATGTTAACCCCTTCATGTCCTTGCCGTTTTTTGCAATTCTGACCAGTGTCCCTTTATGAGGTAATAACTCAGGAACGCTTCAACGGATCCTAGCGATTCTGAGATTGTTTTTTCGTGACATATTGGGCTTCATGTTAGTGGTAAATTTAGGTCGATAATTTCTGAGTTTATTTGTGAAAAAAACGGAAATTTGGCAAAAATTTTGAAAATTTCGCAATTTTCACATTTTGAATTTAGTCTGTTAAACCAGAGAGTTATGTGACACAAAATAGTTAATAAATAACATTTCCCACATGTCTACTTTACATCAGCACAATTTTGGAAACAATTTTTTTTTTTGCTAGGAAGTTATAAGGGTTAAAATTTGACCAGTGATTTCTCATTTTTACAACAAAATTTACAAAACCATTTTTTTTAGGGATCACCTCACATTTGAAGTCAGTTTGAGGGTTCTATATGGCTGAAAATACCCAAAAGTGACACCATTCTAAAAACTGCACCCCTCAAGGTGCTCAAAACCACATTCAAGAAGTTTATTAACCCTTCAGGTGTTTCACAGCAGCAGAAGCAACATGGAAGTAAAAAATGAACATTTAACTTTTTAGTCACAAAAATGATATTTTAGCAAAAAAATTTTTATTTTCCCAAGGGTAAAAGGAGAAACTGGACCACGGACGTTGTTGTCCAATTTGTCCTGAGTACGCTGATACCTCATATGTGGGGGTAAACCACTGTTTGGGCGCACGGCAGGGCTCGGAAGGGAAGGAGCGCCATTTGACTTTTTCAATGAAAAATTGGCTCCAATCTTTAGCGGACACCATGTCGCGTTTGGAGAGCCCCCGTGTGCCTAAACATTGGAGCTCCCCCACAAGTGACCCCATTTTGGAAACTAGACCCCCCAAGGAACTTATCTAGAAGCATAGTGAGCACTTTAAACCCCCAGGTGCTTCACAAATTGATCCGTAAAAATGAAAAAGTACTTTTTTTTCACGAAAAAATTATTTTAGCCTCAATTTTTTCATTTTCACATGGGCAACAGGATAAAATGGATCCTAAATTTTGTTGGGCAATTTCTCCTGAGTACACCAATACCTCACATGTGGGGGTAAACCACTGTTTGGGCACATGGTAAGGCTCGGAAGGGAAGGAGCGCCATTTGACTTTTTGAATGAAAAATTATCTCCATCGTTAGCGGACACCATGTCGCGTTTGGAAAGCCCCTGTGTGCCTAAACATTGGAGCTCCTCCACAAGTGACTCCATTTTGGAAAGTAGACCCCCCAAGGAACTCATCTAGAGGCATAGTGAGCACTTTAAACCCCCAGGTGCTTCACAAATTGATCCGCAAAAATGAAAAAGTACTTTTTTTTCACACAAAATTTCTTTTAGCCTCAATTCTTTCATTTTCACATGGGCAACAGGATAAAATGGATCCTAAAATTTGTTGGGCAATTTCTCCTGAGTATGCCGATACCTCATATGTGGGGGTAAACCACTGTTTGGGTGCACGGCAAGGCTCGGAAGGGGAGGCGTGCCATTTGACTTTTTGAATGGAAAATTAGCTCCAATCATTAGCGGACACCATGTCGCGTTTGGAGAGCCCCTGTGTGGCTAAACATTGGAGCTCCCCTACAAGTGACCCCATTTTGGAAACTAGACCCCCCAAGGAACTTATCTAGATGCATAGTAAACACTTATAACCCCCAGGTGCTTCACAGAAGTTTATAACGCAGAGCCGTGAAAATAAAAAAATAATTTTTCTTTCCTCAAAAATTATTTTTAGCCCAGAATTTTTTATTTTCCCAAGGGTAATAGGAGAAATTGGACCCCAAATGTTGTTGTCCAGTTTGTCCTGAGTACGATGATACCCCATATGTGGGGGTAAACCACTGTTTGGGCGCACGGCAGGGCTCGGAAGGGAAGGCACGCCATTTGGCTTTTTGAATGGAAAATTAGCTCCAATCATTAGCGGACACCATGTCGCGTTTGGAGAGCCCCTGTGTGCCTAAACATTGGAGCTCCCGCACAAGTGGCCCCATTTTGGAAACTAGACCTCCCAAGGAACTAATCTAGATGTGTGGTGAGCACTTTGAACCCCCAAGTGCTTCACAGAAGTTTATAACGCAGAGCCATGAAAATAAAAAATAATTTTTCTTTTCTCAAAAATGATTTTTTAGCCCACAATTTTTTATTTTCCCAAGGGTAATAGGAGAAATTGGACCCCAAAAGTTGTTTTCCAGTTTCTTCTGAGTACGATGATACCCCATATGTGGGGGTAAACCACTGTTTTGGCACACGTCGGGGTTCGGAAGGGAAGTAGTGACGTTTTGAAATGCAGACTTTGATGGAATGCTCTGCGGGCGTCAGGTTGCGTTTGCAGAGCCCCTGATGTGCCTAAACAGTAGGAACTCCCCACAATTGACTCCATTTTGGAAACTAGACCCCCAAGGGAACTTATCTAGATGTGTAGTGAGCACTTTGAACCCCCAAGTGCTTCACAGAAGTTTATAACGCAGAGCCGTGAAAATAAAAAATGTGTTTCCTTTCCTCAAAAATATTTTTTTAGCCCAGAATTTTTTTATTTTTGCAAAAGTAACAGGAGAAATTGGACCCCAAAAGTTGTTGTCCAGTTTCTCCTGAGTACGCTGATACCCCATATGTGGGGGTAAACCACTGTTTTGGCACACGTCGGGGTTCGGAAGGGAAGTAGTGATGTTTTGAAATGCAGACTTTGATGGAATGCTCTGCGGGCATCAGGTTGCATTTGCAGAGCCCCTGATGTGCCTAAACAGTAGAAACACCCCACAAGTGACCCCATTTTGGAAACTAGACCCCCGAAGGAACTTATCTAGATGTGTGGTGAGCACTTTCAACCCCCAAGTGCTTCACAGAAGTTTATAACGCAGAGCCGTGAAAATAATAAATGTGTTTCCTTTCCTCAAAAATATTTTTTTAGCCCAGAATTTTTTATTTTTGCAAGAGTAACAGGAGAAATTGGACCGCAAAAGTTGTTGTCCAGTTTCTCCTGAGTACGCTGATACCCCATATGTGGGGGTAAACCACTGTTTTGGCAGACGTCGGGGTTCGGAAGGGAAGTAGTGACATTTTGAAATGCAGACTTTGATGGAATGCTCTGCGGGCATCAGGTTGCATTTGCAGAGCCCCTGATGTGCCTAAACAGTAGAAACACCCCACAAGTGACCCCATTTTGGAAACTAGACCCCCGAAGGAACTTATCTAGATGTGTGGTGAGCACTTTCAACCCCCAAGTGCTTCACAGAAGTTTATAACGCAGAGCCGTGAAAATAATAAATGTGTTTCCTTTCCTCAAAAATATTTTTTTAGCCCAGAATTTTTTATTTTTGCAAGAGTAACAGGAGAAATTGGACCCCAAAAGTTGTTGTCCAGTTTCTCCTGAGTACGCTGATACCCCATATGTGGGGGTAAACCACTGTTTGGGCACACGCCGGGGCTCGGAAGGGAAGTAGTGACGTTTTGGAATGCAGACTTTGATGGAATGGTCTGCGGGCATCATGTTACGTTTGCAGAGCCCCTGATATGCCTAAACAGTAGAAACCCCCCACAAGTGACCCCATTTTGGAAACTAGACCCCCCAAGGAACTTATCTAGATGTGTGGTGAGCACGTTCAACCCCCAAGTGCTTCACAGAAGTTTACAACGCAGAGCCGTGAAAATAAAAAATCATTTTTCTTTCCTCAAAAAAGATGTTTTAGCAAGCAATTTTTTATGTTCACAAGGGTAACAGGAGAATTTGGACCCCAATATTTGTTGCCCAGTTTGTTGTGAGTACGCTGATACCCCATATGTGGGGGTAAACCACTGTTTGGGCACACGTCAGGGCTCGGAAGGGAAGTAGTGACATTTGAAATGCAGACTTTGATGGAATGGTCTGCGGGCGTCACATTGCATTTGCAGAGCCCCTGATGTGCCTAAACAGTAGAAACACCCCACAAGTGACCCCATTTTGGAAACTAGACCCCCGAAGGAACTTATCTAGATGTGTGGTGAGCACTTTCAACCCCCAAGTGCTTCACAGAAGTTTATAACGCAGAGCCGTGAAAATAAAAAATAATTGTTCTTTCCTCAAAAATTATGTTTTAGCAAGTAATTTTTTATTTTTGCAAGGGTAACAGGAGAAATTGGACCCCAACAGTTGTTGCCCAGTTTGTCCTGAGTACGCTGGTACCCCAAATGTGGGGGTAAACCACTGTTTGGGCGCACGTCGGGGCTTGGAAGGGCGGGAGCACCATTTGACTTTTTGAACGCAAGATTGGCTGGAATCAATGGTGGCGTCATGTTGCGTTTGGAGACCCCTGATGTGCCTAAAACAGTGGAAACCCCTCAATTCTAACTTCAACACTTACCCCAACACACCCCTAATCCTAATCCCAACTGTAGCCATAACCCTAATCACAACCCTAACCCCAACACACCCCTAACCACAACCCTAACCGCAACACAACCGTAACCCTAATTCCAACCCTAATCCTAACCCTAATCCCAACCGTAACCCTAATCCCAACCCTAACCACAACTGTAACCCCAACACACCCCTAACCCTATCCGTAACCCTAACCACAAGCCTGTTCTTAACCCTATTTCCAACCCTAGCCCTAATTCCAACCCTAACCCTAAGGGTATGTGCCCACGTTGCGGATTCGTGTGAGATTTTTCCGCAAGATTTTTGAAAAATCTGCAGGTAAAAGGCAATGCGTTTTGCCTGCGGATTTACAGCAGATTTCCAGTGTTTTTTTGTGCGGATTTCACCTGCGGATTCCTATTGAGGAACAGGTGTAAACCGCTGCGGAATCCGCACAAAGAATTGACATGCTGCGGAAAATACAATGCAGCGTTTCTGCACGGAATTTTCCGCACCATGGGCACAGCAGATTTGGTTTTCCTTAGGTGTACATGGTACTGTAAACCTGATGGAAAACTGCTTCGAATTCGCAGCGGCCAATCCGCTGCGGATCCGCGGCCAATCCGCTGCCAATCCGCTGCGGATCCGCGGCCAATCCGCTGCCAATCCGCTGCAGATCCGCGGCCAATCCGCTGCGGATCCGCTGCAGATCCGCGGCCAATCCGCTGCGGATCCGCTGCGGATCCGCGGCCAATCCGCTGCGGATCCGCTGCCGATCCGCTGCGGATCCGCGGCCGATCCGCTGCAGATCCGCGGCCAATCTGCTGCGGATCCGCTGCCGATCCGCTGCGGATCCGCGGCCGATCCGCTGCGGATCCGCGGGCAATCCGCTGCCAATCCGCTGCAGATCCGCGGCCAATCCGCTGCGGATCCACTGCGGATCCGCGGCCGATCCGCTGCGGATCCGCTGCGATCCGCGGCCGATCCGCTCTGTGTGCACATGCCATAACCCTACCCCTAACCCTAACCCTACCCGTAACCCTAACCCTACCCCTAACCCTACCCCTAGTTCTAACCCTAACCCTAGTGGTAAAAGAAAAAAAAATATTTTCTTTATTTTATTATTGTCCCTACCTATGGGGGTGATAAAGGGGGGGGTTTATTTATTATTTTTTTATTTTGATCGCTGTGGTAGAACCTACCACAGCGATCAAAATGTACCTGTAACGAATCTGCCAGCCTGCAGATTCGGCGGGCGTACTGAGCATGCGCCCGCCATTTTCCAAGATGGCGGCGCCCAGCGAGGAGACGGCCGGACACCGGGAGGATCGGTAAGTATGAGGGGGTGGTGGGGGGGTGGATCGGAGCACAGGGGGGGGGATCGGAGGACGGGGGGAGCGGACAGGAGCACGGGGGAGCGGACAGGAGCACGGGGGAGCGAACAGGGGGACGGAGAGGACCGGGCCACATAACGGACGACTGGGGAGGAGATCGGGGGCGGTGGGGGGGCCAGTACATGATTTCCAGCCATGGCAGATGCTATTGCAGCATCGGCCATGGCTGGATTGCAATATTTCACCATTTTCATAGGTGAAATATTGCAAATTGCTCTGATTGGCTGTTGCACTTTCAACAGCCAATCAGAGCGATCGTAGCCACGTGGGGGCAAAGCCACCCCCCCTAGGCTGAAGTACAACTCCCCCTCTCCCTGCAGATCGGGTAAAATAGGAATTAACCCTTTCACCCGATCTGCAGGGATGCGATCATTCCATGACGCCGCATAGGCGTCATGGGTCGGGAAGGGGTTAAAGTCCTGGACAACCCCCTTTAAGAATAATCTTTCAGTGTAAATGAAGCTTAACTTCTTCCCAGTAAAATGTCACCAGAACGTTGTTTATTTAGCCTTTTTTTAATTTCACGCAAAAAATAAAATCTCTGTCTTCTTTCTTTGTATTAGTAATTCAGGTCTCCTTCCACAAGAAGACGGTGATGAACGACCTAATAAACCTGTTTAACTGAATTAAGCTCCAGGAGGTTTCCATAATTGCACTTATTCTTGTTTTTCATTCTTGGGATCAAAAAAGTGAAATCACCTAAAAAGCCATAAAACACATTCTAACAAATATATTGAATAAAAGTGATTTTATTTAACTTAAATTAATCCTTATTCATTTCTATTTAAACTCCTAATCCTATAATTTGTAACCCAGGAAATGGTTGTTTCAATTTTTTTTATTTTTCACATATTTCTCAAGCCAATGTATAGTCGCATTAATGAATTGACAAGTATGTTGGGCTTGATGCTAATACATATGTATGTTATGAATATTTGCTGCATCCATTAAATAGGCGGCGCGGAAGAACAATCTATAGCAAATCTTTCCGTCTGTTAATGTGCTGACAATTCCCACGCAACTCGACTCTACTTTGTGGGAAATATAGATCATGCAAAAAGCCATGCCTTAAATCTCCAGGGTACTTTGTTCAGCTCAATCAATTTTTGGTGGGACAGTGTATTGAAAGGGTCATATATTAGTCTATAAATGAGCGTAGGCTCTTATATTCCTCTGTCTCGCAAGCCCATTTGTATTGCTCGAGAATTCACACGTTCTTTCGTGCACTGAATGTCAATAAATAAGTCAGCACTGAGGGAATTATAGTTTTAAGTATCTTTACACTGTGGAATAATTTACTCACGAAGTAACACTATACTGTTTGGGTCTTTGCAATGTTAAACTAACCGTAGTAATTTAGTAGAGAGATAGACTGCTAATGTGAACCATGACTGCAGCATTGTAGAGACTTACCCACCAGCTGAACTTTCTACCAACTCCCTTTAAACCACACCCTCTTCCCCGACCCCTTCTCAATAAAAAGACAAAACACAGTTTTTGAATAATTTGGCCAAATCGGCCTTTATTACGCAAACATTACAATATTAAATAACTTGAAGGTTAGGAGGTTCTTGAAGTACCAAAACCTTGTGGAAACCACTGTAATAGATAAACCATCCAGTTTGACTCCCAGTAGTAGCCACAGGCTCAGGGGGCACCTCGGTTATCAGAAAACCTTTTCCATGTCACCGACTCCCAAGTAAAGAGCTCCATAATCAGCCAGACAATTAACCAAATTCCGAACATAACGGGAGGTTACCATCTACCAGATGTACAGCCCCCACCACAATTTTTTACGCAAACTCCAAGAACCCCCTCTCAAAGGCCTGCTGTTATGACCCAAGGACCCCACATACCTTAGTTTTAAAAGTTACAGGTTACTTACTCCCAAGTTCATATGTCGAGAGGGTGTGGACCTTTTACAGTTGAGCCATCATGCTATTTTGCACTCACCATCCCCTTCCAAATTAGAAATCCCTTTCTATCTGCTAACCACCCCCCTTTTAAACTTTTGTAGAATTTACAATTGTTATTACTCATATAATTTAAAAAGCAAGTGAAATCTTTGGCATTGTACTATACCTATACTTCTTATCTGTGCACCATGAATCATGGTATTTGTTAAAGGGGCCCACCGAGACGCTTTCAACGGGAGCCCATGAATACGTGGAGCCCGCCTTTGAAATAGGAGTACAAAGAGAGAAGACTTCAGTAGGCCCTTGGCTGCCAAGGCAAACTCTCAGCTTCACTCAATAGTATCGTTGGGGAAATAAGGGGACAATAAGCGTTAGGACGAATGCTCCATTGGAGCGTCACCACTACAATACTGCTTCAAGAAATTCATAGCAACATTTAAGTGGTTCAACAATGACGATCAGGACACTTTAGGGCAGTGACTGAACTTGCATTATATGAAGTTGGCTCAGCTCCTATGCCCATTGCATTCACCCTTACTAGAGATGAGCTGATCATGCAAAATTCAAATGCCCCTGTTCACCTGGGAAATTTGAATAAAGTCCATTATTATAATCTGGGGTCTCTGCCATCAGTGTTTAACCCCGTGCACAGTATGCGTTTAACACTGAAAACTTTAGGAAAAGCTTTTTAATTTATTTTTCTTTAGCCATACTGGAAAAACACTGATGGCACACTGATGGCACTCTCATCCAAAACGCACATGACACCAGAACTGTTTTTTCCAGTACGACCATGTTTAAATGTTCAGTATATAGTCAGAATTTCACCTCGGTATTTGTAAGCCAAAACCAGGAGTGGATGAAAAATTCAGAAGTGGTGAGGTGTTTCTAATATACTTTTCCACTGATTGTTCCAATCCTGGTTTTGGTTTACAAATACTGAGGTAAAATTATGGCCAAATACTGAACATGTAAACATGGCCTACAATCGGTTTTATATGGTTGTGTGAAGAGAGCTTTATGGAAAGAAATAAGCTTCTGATTGTTGAGATCTTAACTACTAAAACCCCCAGTTATTTGAAGTCCAGTGTCCTTGATTAGAAGAATGTATTTTACTATGTCGTCTACAATAAATTAATGGTGGCACACTAAAGTATAGAGAACTAACGAAGCCCTTGTCATTTCCTCTTTTGATATCTTGAAGATAACTTGACTTATTTCAGGTGTATGAACAACATAGAAGTAGTTTGATGTATGTTGGACATGGACCATTAGTAGGGATAGCTTACAAACAATCATATATAATGACATTGTGAATGCCCCATGTTAATATCATGGTCATATGGACATGAGAATTGAAGTGACGGTTAGAATTCATCAAGCTCTGATTGCTTCCATCACATTCAGATTGAGAGGAGTCATGGACGGCAGTTACCTGCTGACATTGTAAACGCCTATAACAGGTTGACATTACATTACGAACTCCATTTACAATATTTCAGTGTAATGATGCATTTCCAGTATATTTTTTTTCTTTTCAAGAGAGACAAGAACAAATTTGTGTAAATATAGTTATAGGTGATGTTCTAAAAAATGACCATAATTTGGTAGATAAATGGAACATGAACTTATGAGGAACTTAAGAAATGGCATTACTGTTATTATAGAGGTAAATAAAAAGGGCTCGCACCTCTGAGCTGTATGGAGTTCGAACATGCCAACCTGAGACTTTCTCGCCCTAATGTACCTGTAATAATCAATTGGATGCTATAATATAAAGTTATACTCCCTTAAAAGCATTGCAATATGGTGCCATATGAAGTCACTTGCTGGCAGCACATGGAGTATATATGATTCCAATCATATCAAGTAGAGTTGAGTGGATCAGGTAAAATTTTAATTAATCTTTTTGAGTGATTTTTGACAGGGAAATTTGAGTCATGAATTTAATGTCCCTTATTATGCTCTGATGTCTCACCAGAACAAGAGTACAGTAAACATAATATGAAAAAAAATACAAATCCTTATACATACCTCAAAACTCACTACGTCGGCCCCTCTACTCCTCACCGTCACGTCTGGTCATCTCCTAAGCTCTTGGCACTTGCTCTGAAATCTCTCACAATGAGCCAATACTTTCAACTTTGATGATGCCAAAAAGGGTTCTGTGCAAGCATGGGAAAGATCACGATTAGTGATGACTCAGCACTAAAATGCTTGAGTGCTCGGTACTAAACTCGAATTGGGCAGATCGGACGCTTGGTCAAGTAACAAGCATTATGGATGTCAATGGGAAACTTGAGCATTTTTCCAGAAGACCCTAATAGGAGGGATGGGAGGAAGGAAAATTGCTCGGATGGAAACAGCGCTCAAATGGAATGGGAACAGCATGAACAGCATGTAGAAGATGCCTGGACTCTTCTCTGAAACCCAGGTCACTGCTAGGAACAATGTATAGCAGAGTGTTACGTCACTTTTACGGACTGACAATTAAACATACAAAATGAAGATAAAATGGATTTTACAGGAATAAATGTTAGGAAACACTCTATTATCACAAGGGGTCTTTTGCAAATATTGCCGACTGTCATGGTGGAGTCAGGATCTGTACAATCTCTAGGTTCTGGCACTTTACATTGTAACTTCATTAATGGCTGTAATCAGAGCATGGAGACTTGGACGTCGACATAAAGACTTGTAGCTCCTAGACAGATTACCAAGAGTTAAATCTCTGGTAGGCTAGGTTGGTGATACTCATTGGTTATATGCTGTGGGAGAACCACTCATATCTTCTCTTTCCCTATATATGTGTGCTGGACTATTCAGGTAGTGCCAGCTATAGTGTGCCTAAACCTGGTCTGGAGAGGTGGAGATATCCAGGCATTTCTGGTGGTTACTCTGTGATAGTTGTGTGTAGATTTGCTGAAAACCTTTGGTGTATCTTGCAGGGTTTTTTTTGCCTCTTTGGCTTCTTACTCTTATTCCCTAGTGTTTATTCCTTTGTGGGTTTTGTGTCATTGAACCCCTGTTTTTCCCTGTCTGACTCAGCCTTTTTATAGCCATTATTTCCTTTTTATAGGGATAGTTCCTTACTCTTTCCATTCTCATGAATTATTTTATTCCCTTTAAAGGGGTTCAAGTATTTACAGTCAAAGGATGTATTTTCATATTTTGTAATTTTGGAGTTTTTTTGAGCTTTGTATATTTTGTACTGTTTATATGGGCTTTTTTCTGTATAGTGTGCCTGACCTCAGCACACTCCCGGTGCACATAGTGGAGGAGTCTGGAGGGTACTGATATGACTTCCCATGTTCTAGTTCATCTATAAACCTTTGGGTTTTTTTAATTGTTTTTAAATCACATCTTGTTTTGCTTGTCTAATTTTGAATAAAGATAATTTTGTTAAATCTTGCATATTGAATGGTGATCCTTGCCTTTACACGCTACTTTCTTTGTTGTTTGCGCAGTAACATCTATTGGATCACCGATAGAAGCCCACCTAACAACACTGCCCCAGAAAACGAGCATATCATTAACTGTAGACTGAAAATAAAGATTAAACAACCAAGACAGATATAATGAACCAAGGTATCATATTAATCAGTATAACAATGCCAACCTGACACTGTGTAGGTTACTTTCCACAATCCTGAGGACAGGATCCCCTTAACATCAATAACAGATCAATAGGGTGCCAAATGTTGGACTGCCACCAGTTAGCTGTTATTAGCTCCGATGATGGCCAGGTGGAAACATGGAACAGATCTGTATTGCACAGCTCTGTTTAACGTGTAGTTGCTGCTGCCTAGTACTGCACATCACGATCATCACTATTTCAGAGAATATGAACTCACCTATAGTACCTGGCAATGAATGCTAAATATTGAAAGGAGCTACATATTACAAGTTCAGTGAATACATCTGTCCATGGCCAGAGCTTACAGTGGCCAATTTAACATTGCTGACCCATCCTAAACAGGAGTCATCATTACCAAATGCACAGAAATGACTTTCAATATGCGTTTGCCTATTGACAAACTTTGTAAGAATTCTGGCCTTGTGAGGGTAACATTTAAATGGTTTGCACAGGATTAGAAGAATTTAAAGAGTTATTCACAAGTTGTCTCTTCAGCAGCAAGCAACTTTCCACTCTCCTTCACTTCCTGGTTTCTGCCCATCCTTTTTGATTGACTGTTCTGGTGACCAACACAACCAGCAGGGCGCTGGAGCACTGCTTGTTCCTGCCCAATGGCTCATCACAGGCCTCATGCTGACAAGATTGCCACTAACATAGATGTTCATCCCTAGGTCAGAAGGTACTTGCCACAAACGTAGATGTTCATCTCCATGTAAGAAAGCCCTATACTCAAAAGACGGCCACGAATCCTAGAGACCAGTTACATGCCATAAGTGCCTGGAAATCTATTAAGGGGTATGTCCACTCCTGCCCCTCTATTTTGCCTCTCTTACATACCCACCTGGAACCAAGTAACCCCACAATTAAGACCCGGGAGGGTCGAAATGTTGGGTTTTTGGCCATTCTGATTTCAATTTTTCGTGGCATTCTTGGTGGCAATTTTTGTTGAATTTAATGTTGAATAAACTTGTTATATACTTTTGCAAAACTTCCTATTGGAGTGTGCGGTGATCTTCAGTACCTGTTCTGGTGAGTATCAGAGCTGTAGTATTAGAAGAACTATAAAGATCAGTACAAATTCTGCTATAGCACATGCAGCTATCAGTGCTTTGTTCTCGAGTGTACTGCAATCACTATATTTGCACATAGGGATAACAGGGCATTTGAACAAGCACACAGCTCCAGCCAGTCAGAGCCATGTTTAGACAACCCGCTCTGAAGGCAGTGGATGCACTACTGGGGACTGGTGACTTTTCAAGATTTAAAGCAGCAGATTGTCAGGATCTGAGAGGGAGAGGAAATGTGGTGAGCAGTAAACTGACATAAAGAAATCAATGAGCTGGAGAGAGCTGGCTGGGATATTAGGAGTTAACCCCTCTCCCGAAATATAACTACTGCAGCTTGGGTCTGGGAAGGTACAAGTGGATGAGCGTCACAGAAATATGCTGTATACTATGAAAGATAGAAACTCTAATTGCAGGAGAATAAGAGCAGATAAAATAACAAGTGAATTGAAAACTTACCATAATTATTTTCATGCTGTCCAACAAATTAACACAATATAATAGTTTTAGTATATCCCTTTAATTTTTTTTTCTTGCCCAAAACAACAAAAAGTAAATAGGTTGAATTTTGATATCAAACACAGTCCATGGACAAGAGCAAAGTTAATTAAAAATCATATTTATCTTGGTAAACCCCTTTAACAAGATACAAACTTTACAAAATGTTATTAACTCTTACAAAATGGTAGATCTTTAACTTCATTAAAAATGTGTAGATTTTCTGAGGCAGATACACAATGAAATCAAATAAATAAGTAAAAAAGACATATATAAAACTGGAGAAAAAATGTCTAAATGTCGCCACGTAACATGGTAACCTTATGTTGCATTGAAACAACATCTAATTTACTGTTAGTTGGCAACATTAAAAACCTCTTATTAATGTATTCACAACTTTGTAATATTTTTTGCTCTCTTTACCTCCTGTAGGACCTCGTTTTTGTACATATTCCCTAAAGTCATGCAATTATTCAGTAGTTGCCATTGATTTTTTTTCTGGTTTTACTTTTTCATCCATATCTAATATTTATAGTTTTGAACAACTTATCATGCAAGTACATCAAAAAGAAAGATCTGTCGTTTTCTTTGTATTTTTTACAAGCAAGAGCAATTTTAATCTGTAGTAGTTTATGAGGGACAGAATCAGTATTTTTTTGCACAAAGTGAAAGGATGACACAAATAGGCTTAATAACTAAGAATCTGAACCCCGCAGAAGTACTACTGTCTTGTTCCTCCAAACACTTTAAAACAAAAAAGCATGATCTTCTCGTTCTATTAATAGGAGCTGCAAAACAGACCCACCCCCAACCCATTCAGAATGGCTAGATAAGACACAAGTGATCATAGTCCTGAGACAGGGACAAGAGGGCATCCTCTACGTCTGGAGGAAAGAAGGTTTAAGCATAATAACAGACGCGGATTCTTTACTGTAAGAGCAGTGAGACTATGGAACTCTCTGCCGTATGATGTTGTAATGAGTGATTCATTACTTAAATTTAAGAGGGGACTGGATACCTTTCTGGAAAAGTATAATGTTACAGGGTATATATATTAGATTCCTTGATAAGGCGTTGATCCAGGGAACTAGTCTGATTGCCGTATGTGGGGTCGGGAAGGAATTTTTTTCTCCCCAATGTGGAGCTTACTCTTTGCCACATGGGTTTTTTTGCCTTCCTCTGGATCAACATGTTAGGACATGTTAGGTTAGGCTATGGGTTGAACTAGATGGACTTAAAGTCTTCCTTCAACCTTAATAGCTATGTAACCCACCCCAAACCGATTCAGAATGGCTACCTAAGATACAAGTGATCAACCCACCCCAACCCTTTCAGAATAGATAGCTAAAATACAAGCGGTCAACCCATGCCCCAACTCATTCAGACTAGCTAGCTAAGATACAAGTGATCAACTCACCCCCCTAACCCATTCAGAATGGATAGCTAAGATACAAGTGATCAACTCACCCCCCTAAACCATTTAGAATGGCTAGCTAAGATACAAGTGATCAACCCACCCCATAACCCATTCAGATTGGCTAGATAAGATATGATTGATTAACTCACCCCCCTAACCCATTAAGAATGGCTAGCTAAGATACAAGTGATCAACCAACCCCCCTAACCCATTCAGAATGGCTAGCTAAGATACAAGTGATCAACACACGCCCCAACCCATTCAGAATGGCTAGCTAAGATACAAGTGATCAACCCACCCCCATAACCCATTCAGAATGGCTAGCTAAGATACGAGTGATCAACTCACCCCTAACCCATTCAGAATGGCTAGCTAAGATACAAGTGATCAACCCCCCGCCATAACCCATTCAGAATGGCTAGCTAAGATACGAGTGATCAACTCACCCCTAACCCATTCAGAATGGCTAGCTAAGATACGAGTGATCAACTCACCCCCCCTAACCCATTTAGAATGGCTAGCTAAGATACAAGTGATCAACCCACCCCATAACCCATTCAGATTGGCTAGATAAGATATGATTGATCAACTCACCCCCCTAACCCATTAAGAATGGCTAGCTAAGATACGAGTGATCAACCCACGCCCCAATCCATTCAGAATGGCTAGCTAAGATACGAGTGATCAACCCACCCCCCTAACCCATTCAGAATGGCTAGCTAAGATACGAGTGATCAACCCACGCCCCAATCCATTCAGAATGGCTAGCTAAGATACGAGTGATCAACCCACCCCCATAACCCATTCAGAATGGCTAGCTAAGATACGAGTGATCAACTCACCCCTAACCCATTCAGAATGGCTAGCTAAGATACAAGTGATCAACCCACCCCCCTTACCCATTCAGATTGGCTAGATAAGATATGATTGATCAACCCACCCCCCTAACCCATTAAAAATGGCTAGCTAAGATACAAGTGATCAACCCACCCCCATAACCCATTCAGAATGGTGAGCTAAGATACAAGTGATCAACCCACCCCCATAATCCATTCAGAATAGTTAGCTAAGATACGAGTGATCTACTGACTGAAAGAATTGTCCAGTTGGGAAACACACATGCACCCACTATTTAAAAAAACTTGGTCACCCTGGGTCTCAAAATTTGGCACCGTAATTTAACATACATAATTCTGAACCCAAATCAGCCCTATTCTCCTCTTCCTCCTCTGACACCATCTGACTATTAATCATTCCTACTAGGTACCCTCTCCTTTGCACTTATTCAACTGAGTCTTTCCTTCAATCTCCTACCTACTACTAGATGGGCTCCTTTATTTCTATTTACTCTATCATTTAATATTATTCCTCTCATTGCTTATTGCTCGTACGTAAGGAGCTCTCAATATGACTTTTGTACCCCTACCCTTCTTGATATATTTTTTTGTTTGGACCCATAATTTCATACTATTTGTTATTGTTGCCATATATGTTCTTTAAATGAAGAATGATCAAAAGGAGTGTTATTCAGCCCATTATTCATGGTAACCATGAACTAGGACCACAATACTCAGAGATGGGGGTATTGAATCAGTATGCAGTCAAAAGAATTTACACAATTTGTCCTAGAGCCCCAAGAGCTTCAAGTTTCCCCTCTGCTAAGTCTACATGGCACTGCTGAAAAGGCTTTCAAACAAGGCGATACTAACTTTGCTCTGATGTTTTCCTGTGAGTGGCAGTATAGACAGCTTTTGCTTCTGGCCATAGGCTTGAGCCTTCACAATTCTGAGTCATACAGTAGCAAGATAGCAATAGCAGTAGCAATATACATATATATATATATTTTACAACTATGAAAAAACTGCAATATGATAAATAGATTGTACTTAAACCATACATTGTGCAACAGTGTACAGTAGTGTTTTAGATTTTTTAACAGTTTAAAAGTATTGTTTAGCTTAAAAAACACAATTTCACATACACTGTTATAGCATTCTATACCATTAAAGGAGATCCCAAGGTCAATAATGAGCCAAGGTGAAGAAGAGTTACAGTAAACACGAGGGCAATCCTTTCATTTCCATGCAAACTATGTTCTAGTAGGGTAAAGCTTCGTCTTAAAGAGAATACCCAGCTGACACAGAGAGATCTATAAGTCAAGCAAAGCTTCTTGGCCAAAAATATATTTGCAAATTAGCCACTTGCAAGAGGAAGAAAGTTGTCTCTTTATTGCCACCAATTGGAGGTAACCAACCTATAAATCAAGAGTGAATTTGAAAAAATTCAAATTTGGCAGATTCTCTAGAATAAGGCAGGGAAAGTCTATCTAGTTGCAGGAACATAATTAAAAATATAAAAATATGTATATACACCCTGCCCTCACGTGTCCTTTCCATGCAGAGTCACTCTAGACCAGTCTTCTTCTGTTGGTCAGCGGTGCGCACTCTACAAGCATCTTTGGTGCTTGTGATGTAGACTAACTCCTGTGACATTATTACATAACATTGCATGAGATGATGTTTCCATTAGGCCTTACGTGATGTTTTCACTCTGTGACTCAATTACATGCGTGAGATCTCATGTGATGTCATGACATCACGAAAGGCCTCACACGTTGTCATTGTTGTGCATCATGATGCAACATCATAACATCACAGGACATAGTTCACATCCAAAACACCAATGATGCCTTTGAAGAGACCGCACCAGTGACCAAACAGATGAAGACAACCTACAGGAAGCAGACTGAGGGCCAGGTGAGTATACTTTTTTTTATTTCTTTACCTCTCCTGGATCTACCGAAAGTGAAACACAAAAATATTGATTCAAACAAATTTACATTATTTGTAAAATTTGTGGTGAACTTGTTTCACTTGTTTCTAATCGACCCTAGAAGAAGCCTTTGCCACACGACTTAGGACTTTCAGCCAAACCAAAGTCTTCTCCATTAGTACAGGATCTCACCTGTTGTGCTGCATTGCAATTGTCAAGTCAGTTTCCACTAATTGCTGGGAGTCCTGTGATTATATATGTTTTGGGCAGGTGCAGACGACCGCATAAATTGGACGAGTGCTATTCGTGGTTTTGACGGATAGCACTGAGTGGTTCGAGGAAAAGAAATTGCAGCTTCACATCTCTGGGTCCGTGATAAAACTCGGACGTCGGACCACATTGGAGAAGGTGGAGAAAATAGGAACCCACACTAATCAAAATGCCTGCAAATTTAGTATATTTGTGTAAGATCTGATTTAGTAGTGATTCTGTATTGTCTTGATTCATATTTGCTCTTCAAACATCTGCAAACAATAGATGCAGGATGAAATTGTTATGGAAATGTTATGCAGGCTCAGCAATCATTATTGTTCATTTTAATGACCATTCATTGAAGTACATATGGCTCATACATGTGGCACACGTTCAATAATTACTGTTTATTCTGTAGGGCTTTTCTGTGCTTGTGAATTATGTACAGCCTTCTGGAAATACAGTACACAGTCCTGCATTGTTCACTTCAATCTCCCATCAATTTAAAGAGAAATTACTAGTAAATGTCTACAAATCTGGAGGGCATGTTCCCAACAAAGGCTGGATTATCCAATTTCCAGGATTACTGATCAGTGAATCCATCAGCACATTTTTTTACGGACGAAAAATCTATTAGAAAATTATTTTTTTTAACAAATACTATAATAATTACAATTTTGTGTCCGTGCTAACCCAGAAAACCTAACTTACCATAAAGTATGCAACTTTAGGAAACAACAATTGAGCTGATGTTTTTTGCAGCACCAATGAATAATGCAACGCAGTACAGAGATCAGCAATCACATCTGTCTCTGTCCCCAATGGGACTACAAATGTATTTTTCCTATTATAAAAACACATTAGGTTTAATTTCATAGGAAATATGATTTATGTATATTTTTAGAGTGTGGGAGAGAACCAGAGATCATAAGGAAGGCTCACCATAAGATCCATGGAGATGTGATTCTTGGTCAGATTTGAACCTAGGACTCAAGAGTGCTCACCGCTTAGCCACTCTCATGCCACAAAAGTTTGTGAATCTCTTTTTAAATTTTTCCATATGCGTAACCTAAAATGTGTTTTTTACATTAATATAATATATTAATATATGAGATAACATGCAAGTGGACATAGTCAATTATGTATGGATGAGTAGAAACTTTGAAATTCAAATTTGCCAACTTTGCCAAACTTTCCCCACAATTTTATAAATGTACTCGAATCTCATTTTTTTTAAACTTTCTCCTTGTATATACAGTATATATGTGGAGGAGGAGAGAGAGAGAGAGACTGAAAATTCCATGGTCCATAAGAGCTTACTTTTGACATAAGAGAGATAGAGAGAAAGAGAGAACTCTTCAGACCACAAGAGCTTACTCAATACAGGAGAGAAGACCCTGACAACCATGAGAGCTCATACTCTATGAGCAAGAGAGAGGACCTTGCTGACCATAAGAGCTTACACTCTACCAGAGAGAGAGAGGGAAAGGGCAAGAGAGGACCAAGCTGACCAAAAGAGCTTACAGTCTACAGGAGGAAGAGGACCGTGCTGACCATAAAAGCTTACACTCTTCAGGAGGGAGAGAACTACTGCTGACCATAAAAGCTTATGCTCAACCAAAGAGAAAGGGAAAGATCTAGAGAGGACCAAGCAGACCATAAGAGCTTACACTCTACACGAGGGAGAGTACCATGCTGACCATAAGAGCTTACGCTCTACCAGCGAGAGGGAAAGAGCAAGGGAAGACCAAGCTGACTATTAGAGCTTAAACTTGAGGGAGAGGACAGTGCTCTACAGGAGAGAGAGGACAGTGCTGACCATAAGAGCTTACGCTCTACAGGAGGGAGAGGACCATGCTGACCATAAAAGCTTACACTCTACCAGAGAGAGAGAGAGGGGAAAAGAGAAAGAGAGGACCAAGCTGACCATAGCAGCTTACACTCTACAGGAAAATTCAAGTAGAATTCAATTCCACTCAAATAGATTTGCTTATCTCTAATTATAATCAATATTTATTGTTTCAGTTATGGAGCAAGATGAAAAAACAGAGTTAGACCGATCATCTTTTTTAAAGGCATTTTCAGTTATTAGGCATTACAGATCCAGCGTCACATGAAAAGACATGCATTGTAGAGCAGAGAATTCAACCTTGCAGCAGATATAAAACTCAAGCGAGAGCTTGGAAATTAGAAATATCAACATCACATCTGCAGGGAGGCCCGCGGGTCATGCTATGTAATGTTTATAAATGACAGAAAAGGGCAAACAAGAACTGCTCTTTGCTTTGTTTTTTTCCCACCGTCTGGAGAATTAAATAACGCACATAGCAAAAAAAAATCCAGGATGGAAGCAGAACTGGAAACAGAGAATCAACAGATGGATTGTGCGCGGCGCCTTAGAGCACAAATCATCAATGGCCTGTATAAGCAAATGAGCCTTTGACTAGATCAGAGCGTTAATGAGCAAGTAAGAGCCATGCATTTATATTGATTAGGAAGAAAAATTCGCAGGCAGAGTACAATGTACAAGGGAGGGTCAACTGTTTCAATAAGCGAAGATCGTCTGTGTCAGCAGAAGCTAAAAGGAGATTTGGTGTTTTGCCAATATGTCATAATAATTTTACTTGTTTATAGGGTAAATAGAAGATGAGTCTGTGATTTTACATAGGACTGCAGATAAAACCCAAAATATTTGTTTTCAGAAATCTAAAGTTGGCAATATACAGCACTCTTAAATCATAAGTGCAATTAGTAGCCACATTTTGGTAATTATGTTTCTTTTGCTAACAGAAAAATTATAATTTTTGCTTTTCATGGTGGTGGTCTTCTTGCTAAGAGCAGTCACATCAGTAGTATTGTAATTGGCTATTATGGTCATGAGATG
Organism: Ranitomeya variabilis; assembly: GCF_051348905.1. NCBI lineage: Eukaryota > Metazoa > Chordata > Amphibia > Anura > Dendrobatidae > Ranitomeya > Ranitomeya variabilis. The sequence continues at coordinate 634,348,246 of NC_135236.1, forward strand.
TATATACTTAATAGGGGACCAGCAGCATGGTCCACAGTAATGTAAAAAGAATAAGCATATAAAATACATTGCTGTTTTCCAACAGCCTGTAAAGCAAAATTGCACCCAGAGTTTGGATAACCCCAAAATATCCTGGATAACTTTCAGCTTAGGCTTTTAGAAAGTGAACGTTTCTGTGAAAATTACACAATGCTAAAGGGGTTGTTCACTGTCTTCATTTAAAACTGTGTGTAGGGGAATGTACTGCGGGACATTATATTATGTGTTTGGGACATCTTACTATGTGTGGGGAACTGTAGTGTGGGGACATAGTGCGGGGAGGGTGGTTATAAATGGTATATTCTCTAACTGGGTCACAGGGGTCGGTGTTGGGACCTATTCTCTTTAACATATTTATTTATGATCTGGTAGAAGGTTTATACAGTAAAATATCGATATTTGCAGGTGATACAAAACTATGTAAAGCAGTCAATACAAAAGAAGAAAATATTCTGCTACAGATGGATCTGGATAAATTGGAAACTTGGGTCGAGATGTGGCAGATGCGGTTTAACAATGATAAATGTAAGGTTAAATGTAAGAAAAATGTTTAGAATTGAGAGTCCTCAGTGGTTAAATGTAAGGAATCAATATCATGATTACACACTGAACGGGAAACCACTGGGAAATCTGACATGGAGAAGGACTTGGGGATCCTAGTTAATGATAAACTTACCTGGAGCAGCCAGTGCCAGGCAGGTCTGGAAACACATGATGAGAGCATTATACTGCCTCTGTACAAATCCCTGGTTAGACCGCACAAGGAGTACTGTGTACAGTTTTGGGCACCGCTGCTCAGGAAGGATATAATGGAACTAGAGCGAGTATAAAGGAGGACAACAAAATTAATAAAGGAGATGGGGAACTACAATACCCAGAGAGATTAGCAAAATTAATATTATTTAGTCTAGAAAAAAGATCATTGAGGGGCGATCTAATAACCATGTATAAGTATATCAGGGGGCAAATTAAGTCGCCTGTCAGGGCCGTGGGGTACTCGGTGCTGGGTCCGTTACTTAAAGAGATGTGTCACGCCGGTGGTGGCCCAGTCCGTGGTCCTGGGATCCCATGTTAACCCCTTTCTGCCAGCTGATGGAATAGTATGTTAGCTGGCAGATCCCCTGCTTTGAGGTGGGCTCCAGCGGTGAGCCCACCTCAAAGCCGCGACATGTCAGCTGTTTTGTACAACTGACATGTGCGCGCAATGAGCGTGAGAGGAATCACGATCCGCCCGTGCCCATTAACTAGTTAAATGCCGCCATCAAGCGCTGACAGCGGCATATAACTAGCGCTCCCGGCCGCGTGGCCGGAAGTGCTCACACCGCTGATCCCCGTCACATGATCAGGGGTCAGCGGTGCATTGCCATAACAACCAGAGGTCTCCTTGAGACCTCTATGGTTGTTGATGGCCGATTGCTTTGAGCGCCACCCTGTGATCGGCGTTCAAAGTACACCTGGAATTCTGCTACATAGAGGTGATCTGTACTTCACCTCCATGTAACATAGTAACATAGTAATATAGTTATTAAGGTTGAAGGAAGACTTTAAGTCCATCTAGTTCAACCCATAGCCTAACCTAACATGCCCTAACCTGTTGATCCCGGGGAAGGCAAACAAACCCCATGCGGTAAGAGTAAGCTCCACCATGGGGAAAAAAATTCCTTCCCGACCCCACATACGGCAATCAGACTAGTTCCCTGGATCAACGCCCTATCAAAGAATCTAATATATATATACCCTGTAACATTATACTTTTCCATGAAGGTATCCAGTCCCCTCTTAAATTTAAGTAATGACTCACTCATTACAACATCATACGGCAAAGAGTTCCATAGTCTCACTGCTCTTACAGTAAAGAATCCGCGTCTGTTATTATGCTTAAACCTTTTTTCCTCCAGACGTAGAGAATGCCCCCTTGTCCCTGTCACCGGTCTATGATTAAAAAGATCATCAGAAAGGTCTTTGTACTGTCCCCTCATATATTTACACATTAACATAAGATCACCCCTTAGCCTTCGTTTTTCCAAACTAAATAGCCCCAAGTGTAATAACCTATCTTGGTATTGCAGACCCCCCAGTCCTCTAATAACCTTGGTCGCTCTTCTCTGCACCCGCTCCAGTTCAGCTACGTCTTTCTTATACACCGGAGACCAGAACTGTGCACAGTATTCTAAGTGTGGTCGAACTAGTGACTTGTATAGAGGTAAAATTATGTTCTCCTCATGAGCATCTATTCCTCTTTTAATGCATCACATTATTTTATTTGCCTTTGTAGCAGCTGCCTGACACTGGCCACTGAATATGAGTTTGTCATCCACCCATATACCCAGGTCTTTTTCATTGATGGTTTTGCCCAGAGTTTTAGAATTAAGCACATAGTTATACATCTTATTACTTCTACCCAAGTGCATGACCTTACATTTATCCCCATTAAAGCTCATTTGCCATTTATCAGCCCAAGCTTCTAGTTTACATAAATCATCCTGTAATATAAAATTGTCCTCCTCTGTATTGATTACCCTGCAGAGTTTAGTGTCATCTGCAAATATTGAAATTCTACTCTGAATGCCCCCTACAAGGTCATTAATAAATATGTTAAAAAGAAGAGGGCCTAATACTGACCCCTGTGGTACCCCACTGCTAACCGCGACCCAGTCCGAATGTGCTCCATTAATAACCACTAGTGTTGAGCATTCCGATACCGCAAGTATCGGGTATCGGCCGATACTAGCGGTATCGGAATTCCGATACCGGGATTCCGATACTTGGCGCGTATCGGATACCGGAATCGGAAGTTCAATGATTCAAAATTCAGAAATTCAGCCAATGAGAAAGATTCCAAGTGTGGGCACATCCTGTTTAGCATGGAGGGCATGAAACTACTGGCAAGGCTGTGATTGGCTGCTGAAATGATGTCATGATGCAGTTTAAAAGTCGCTGGCGCCATTTTGCGATCACTCTGCTGTGAATTCAGTTAGTGACAGGACGCTGTTTGCTGACTGAGGGACAGTTTAGAGATAGCGATTTGCTTCTTTGTGCTTTCCAAAGGCTAATTTAGCAACCGCTGTGTTCACCTACTATTCACCTTCCTTTTGCCTTGTAGCGCTGTTTTCACAGCGATCTGCAAGGTCTCTCTGTGTGTGTGTGTGTGAGTGCAGCCCACTCTCTAGTCTGAGTGCAGCCACATAGGCCATCCATAGCTGGTTGTATTCAGTTCAGGGAGGGTGGTTCATTGCCTCATACTGTCCTTTTTTTTTTTTTTTTTGAAGTAGTGCAGGCTGCTGCACATTTTTTCCAAAAATTCCTATTAGTGTCTTTCCACCCGTCTCCAGCTAATTTGTGGAAAAACACTACATAGGATAAAGTAGAGGAGGGTTTTTGGGCCTTGCAGCGCCGTTTACGGCTGTCTGCACGGTCTCCGTGTGACTGCAGCTCGCCCTGTAATCTGTGAGCAGCTATAGCCTGGTTGTCTCCAGCTCAGGGTTTTTCACTGCGTCATACCGCCAAATCAATTTTCTTTTTTTTCAAAGTAGTGTAGTCTGCTGCTAATTTATTTTAAAAAAATCCTATTAGTGTCTTTCCACCCGTCTCCAGCTAATTTGTGGAAAAACACTACATAGGATAAAGTAGAGGAGGGTTTTTGGGCCTTGCAGCGCCGTTTACGGCTGTCTGCACGGTCTCCGTGTGACTGCAGCTCGCCCTGTAGTCTGTGAGCAGCCGTAGCCTGGTTGTCTGCAGCTCAGGGTTTTTCACTGCGTCATACCGCCAAATCAATTTTCTTTTTTTTCAAAGTAGTGTAGTCTGCTGCTAATTTATTTTAAAAAATCCTATTAGTGTCTTTCCACCCGTCTCCAGCTAATTTGTGGAAAAACACTACATAGGATAAAGTACAGGAGGGTTTTTGGGCCTTGCAGCGCCGTTTACGGCTGTCTGCACGGTCTCCGTGTGATTGCAGCTCTATCCGTTGTCAGTTCAGCCCCAAAAAAATAAATAAATAATAAAGTTCACCAAACACACCAGTTACACACCACTTTACATTTGTGTAGGCCACATTAGCTCATATTCAAGTCTAGTCCACACTTTAGAAAATTAGTGTGTCTTATACCTGTTAGGAGGAGTTGCTCAGGAATAAGCACACAAAGCCGTTAGTACTTTTCTGCTTATCTTTATCAGTCAACCAAGATGAAGAAGGCAGTGAGTAAGGCACGTGGGCGTGGGCGTGGGCGCGGAGCAGGGAGGGGACGTGGGGATTCTGTGCCTGCTGCGGGCACCGGTGAGTCATCAGCACCCACTTTCACAAGGGAACAGTCGTTCATGCGCAGCTTTGTCGCCGAGCGCCGTACACCGCTGCTGCGTGAAGACCAAATTGAAGCCGTTGTGGGATGGATGGCAGCTAATGCATCAACTTCCATTAGTGCCACATCCTCTCAGACACAGAGCACTGGAGAGCAGCCATCTGTCTCTTCACCACCTGCAAAATTGCCCAGGCAGACAGAGATCCCAGGACAGGAGCAGTCTCTACTTCTGTTCTCTGAATCATCTCTTGGCTTGGAAACAGGGGGCCAGCCAAGCAGCATTGGAGAAATGGAAGAAGAGGCAGGGTGCAGTGATGCCCAACAGCTTTTTCTGTCTTCCTCTGAAGAGGCGGGTGGGCCAGTGGCTCCGGTCACCACCTCGCAGGCCGCATCAGCTGATGATGACACTCAGGTGCCACTTACTGGTGCGTGCTCTGCTGCTGAGACTACCCAGGAGGAGCAGTTGGGGGCAGAGGGTAGTGTAGATGATGAGGTCCTTGACCCATCTTGGCGTCAGGGACAGGAAGGTGGTGGGAGCAGCTCTGAGGAAGAGATTCCCCGTACGGCCCAAAGAGGGAGAGGGAGGGGGAAGACTGCGGATCCTGCAGCCTCCGCTTTGGCACCCGTAAGGAGCATGTCTCTTCCAAAAGTCAAAAGGGGGGCTCCCAAGACTTGCAGTGCCTGGTCCTTTTTTGACACAGTTGCAGATGACATTTGCTATGTCAGATGCAAGGTGTGTCATCAAAAAATCAAAAGAGGTCAAAAAGTCGCCAACCTCAATACCTCCAACATGTGGAAACATGTGCGCAACAGGCACCCGGCAGAGTTAGACAAACACACTGAAGAGCTAGGCCAACCAACAGCGGCAGCTACCACCTCTTCAGCTCGTGTTGCCTCTTCCTCTAGCTCACACGCAGCTGGTTCGGCTTCCTCCCAGGATCGCCGTGGAAGAACCTCTGGCCCTGTTGTCCAGAGACCCGCTGTCATTCCACCCGCAGCACCACTTTCCCAGTCAACCACACACTCCCAGCCCAGTCTACAGCCATCGGTAGTACAGGCATGGGAGAAAAGGCGGCCTTTCTCGTCAAACCACCCACGAGCACAGGCTCTGACTGCAGGCATTGCCAAACTTCTGTCACTGGAAATGCTGTCATTCAGGCTGGTGGAGACTGACAGCTTCCGTGACTTGATGTCATTGGCAGTCCCACAGTACAGTGTGCCCAGCCGCTTTTACTTCAGCAGGCAAGCCGTCCCTGCCCTGCACAAGCATGTGGAGGGACACATAAAACACGCGCTACTGAACGCCGTCAGTAGCAAGGTCCACCTCACCACCGATGCGTGGACCAGTCAACATGGACAGGGGCGATACCTTTCCCTCACTGCCCATTGGGTTAATGTCGTTGAGCCGGGTACAGACCGTGCGAGTGGCGCAGGACGTGTCCTGCCCACTCCAAGGATTGCAGGAATCCATTCTGTACGCATTGACTCCTCCTCTTACACCAGTTCCTCAGAATCATCGCTGCAGGAGCCGTCACAGTCCACCTCCACATGGACCCGTGATGAACGTGTACCTGTTACGACCGACATGAGCACAGCCGTGGCCAAACGTCAACAGGCCGTGTTGAAATTAATTTTTTTGGGGAATCGTAGCCACACAGCGCAGGAGCTCTGGAATGCCATCAAGCAGGAGAGCGATGTGTGGTTTGAGCCAGCGAATCTCCAGCCAGGCATGGTAGTGTGCGATAATGGCCGAAATCTGGTGGCAGCCCTGGGCCTCGGCAACCTCACTCACATCCCATGTCTGGCACATGTGCTCAATTTGGTCGTGCAGAGTTTTTTGAGGGACTATCCGGATCTTGATGCACTGCTGCACAAGGTCCGCCTAGAGTGTGCTCACTTGCGGCGTTCCAGCACGGCAAAAGCGCGCATTGCGGCTCTGCAGCGCCGACACCGCCTGCCGGAACATCGCATCATATGTGACCTACCTACCAGGTGGAATTCCACGTTACATATGTTGGAGCGGTTGTGTGAGCAGCAGCAAGCTGTAATGGAGTACCAGCTGTATCAGGCGCAAAAAAGTCGCAGTCAGCGCCGTATAGACTTCACAACCACAGAGTGGGCCACTATGAAGGATGTCTGCCAGGTTTTGCGTCCCTTTGATTATTCCACGCGGATGGCGAGTGCAGATGATGCACTAGTCAGCATGACTGTCCCCCTTATCTGCCTGCTTGAAAAATCACTGCAAGCGCTAAGGGATGATGTTGTGGAAGAGGTGGAGGATGAGGATTCACCACTTCCATCATCTTCTGGACAGTCAGCGCCACGTGGTTCCTCACAAACGCGTAGGCAGGGGACAGTTTGTGAGGAGGATGAGGAGGAGTCAATGGAGGAGGAAGACATCCGTCCAGAGGAGGGAGTTCCCGAATTGTCCAGTACTCAGTGTGTACAGCGAGGGTGGGGTGATGACGAGCGGGCAGAGATCACGCCTCCAGCTGGGGACAGCGTTTCTTGGGCAGTTGGCAGTCTGCAACACATGGTGGATTACATGCTGCAGTGCCTGAGAAACGACCGCCGCATCGACCACATTCTCAACATGTCTGATTATTGGGTGTTCACCCTCCTCGATCCTCGCTACCGGGACAACGTAGAAAGCCTCATCACACCGTTGAACCGGGAGCGAAAAATGCGGGAGTACCAAGACACACTGGTCAGTTCCATCATCTTCTCCATTCCAACTGAGAGAAGTGCTGCTAGTGCATTCCAAAGCAGCTCAGTGCGTCCAGGCAGTGGTGGAGGCTCTGCACAAAGAGGGAGCAGAAGCAGTGCCTCTGCCCAAGGCAAGACCAGTATGGCCGAACTGTGGCACAGTTTTCTGTGCCCGCCACAAAAGTCTACACCATCACAGACGGCTCCAGTCAGCAGGAGGCAACGGTTCCGTCAGATGGTGACAGACTACATGTCTTGCCCTCTTGCTGTACTCCCAGACGGCTCTTCCCCTTTCAAGTTTTGGGTCTCAAAGCTGGATACATGGCCAGAGCTAAGCCAGTATGCATTGGAGGTGCTGTCTTGCCCTGCGGCCAGTGTATTATCGGAACGTGTCTTTAGTGCTGCAGGTGGTGTACTAACTGACCGTCGCATGCGACTATCCTCCGATAACGTTGACCGGCTTACTTTCCTGAAAATGAACAAGGCCTGGATCTCGCAGGAATTTGCCACTCCTCCTCCTGATTAAATAATTAGGTCACTGTATACGTTATCCAGGTCTCCTGTTGTGTTCATCTTTCTACCACCTGAACTTAAATTCCTGGGCTCCAACACCGCCAGTTGAGGCTCAGATGTGCCGTCTGCACAGTCAAAACATACGACCCAGTGTTATTGGGTTTCAGTAACGTCAGCTGATCCCCAGCTGTGTAGCCGGCAATGTGTCATGCGACCGCCACGCTGACACAACAACTGAAATGTAAGGGAATCTGTCCCCCCCCCCCCCAAGGCGTTTGTTACTGAAAGAGCCACCTTGTGCAGCAGTAATGCTGCACAAGGAAAAAGGTAGCTATTTTGGTTTTGCTCCTTGCACACGCAAAACTTAACACTTATAAAATGTGTCCACTGATACCGTAAAACCGTCCCGGAGGTGGGACTTTCCTTCGTAATATGACGCAGCACAGCCGTCATTCCTACCCCCCCGGCGCCGCGCCCCGGCTCCTCAGCGTTGTTTGATTCCGTCCCGGAGCCTGCGCTGTTATGTTATCCCGTGGCCAGGCACACTTAGCGCTGCCCGTCTTCTGGCATCATTTGGTGTCAGGCTGGCTGCGCCTGTGCGGCCACGCTGGCCGAGAGCCCGCCTCGCAGTGTCTTCTGATTTAATCCCACTGGGGGCCTGGGATCTATGGACATGCGCAGTGCATATCTGAACCTCCACCTCTCACTCATCTCCCTATGGCTTCTTCAGACTGTTCGGTGTCAGCTGGTCCCTAATAGCATGCCACGGCCGTGACACCGCACAGTCTGAAAAAGAAGCCGTAGGGAGGGGAGTGAGAGGCGAGGATATGCACTGCGCATGGCCATGGATCCCAGGCCCCCAGTGGGATTACATCAGAAGACACTGCGAGGCGGGCTCTCGGCCAGCGCGGCCGCACAGGCGCAGCCAGCCTGACACCAAATGATGTCAGAAGATGGGCAGCGCTAAGTGTGCCTGGCCACGGGACAACATAACAGCGCAGGCTCCGGGACGGAATCAAACAACGCTGAGGAGCCGGGGCACGGCGGCGGGGGGGTAGTAATGATGGCTGTGCTGCGTCATATTACGAAGGAAAGTCCCACCTCCGGGACGGTTTCACGGCTTCAGGGGACACATTTTAAAAGTGTTTAGTTCTGTGTTTGCAAGGAGCATGATGAAAAGAGCCACCTTTTCCTTTTGCATCTTTTGTGCTGCACAAGCTGGCTCTTTCAGCTACAAACGCCTTGGGGGGGGGGTTAAAGGTTCCCTTTCGACTTTCTCAGGCTTCGGCCTACATTGTGTTCCTCTGCTTTTCCACCTGCCCCTGGGCTCCAACACCGCTAGTTGCCGTCCAGAAGTGCTGTACGCACAGTCAACAGTCGCTCCTCTGTTATTGGGGTTCAGTAACGTCAGCTGTTCCCCTGCTGTGTGTGTGGCAATCCCTCCTACCTCCTCCAACCTCCTCCAACCTCCTCCTCCTCCACCTGTCCCTGGGCTCCAACACCGCCAGTTGCCGTCCAGAAGTGCTGTACGCACAGTCAACAGTCCCTCCTCTGTTATTGGGGTTCAGTAACGTCAGCTGTTCCCCTGCTGTGTGTGTGGCAATCCCTCCTACCCCCTCCAACCTCCTCCAACCTCCTCCTCCTCCACCTGTCCCTGGGCTCCAACACCGCCAGTTGCCGTCCAGAAGTGCTGTACGCACAGTCAACAGTCCCTCCTCTGTTATTGGGGTTCAGTAACGTCAGCTGTTCCCCTGCTGTGTGTGTGGCAATCCCTCCTACCCCCTCCAACCTCCTCCTCCTCCACCTGTCCCTGGGCTCCAACACCGCCAGTTGCCGTCCAGAAGTGCTGTACGCACAGTCAACAGTCCCTCCTCTGTTATTGGGGTTCAGTAACGTCAGCTGTTCCCCTGCTGTGTGTGTGGCAATCCCTCCTACCTCCTCCAACCTCCTCCAACCTCCTCCTCCTCCACCTGTCCCTGGGCTCCAACACCGCCAGTTGCCGTCCAGAAGTGCTGTACGCACAGTCAACAGTCCCTCCTCTGTTATTGGGGTTCAGTAACGTCAGCTGTTCCCCTGCTGTGTGTGTGGCAATCCCTCCTACCCCCTCCAACCTCCTCCAACCTCCTCCTCCTCCACCTGTCCCTGGGCTCCAACACCGCCAGTTGCCGTCCAGAAGTGCTGTACGCACAGTCAACAGTCCCTCCTCTGTTATTGGGGTTCAGTAACGTCAGCTGTTCCCCTGCTGTGTGTGTGGCAATCCCTCCTACCTCCTCCAACCTCCTCCAACCTCCTCCTCCTCCACCTGTCCCTGGGCTCCAACACCGCCAGTTGCCGTCCAGAAGTGCTGTACGCACAGTCAACAGTCCCTCCTCTGTTATTGGGGTTCAGTAACATCAGCTGTTCCCCTGCTGTGTGTGTGGCAATCCCTCCTACCTCCTCCAACCTCCTCCAACCTCCTCCTCCTCCACCTGTCCCTGGGCTCCAACACCGCCAGTTGCCGTCCAGAAGTGCTGTACGCACAGTCAACAGTCCCTCCTCTGTTATTGGGGTTCAGTAACGTCAGCTGTTCCCCTGCTGTGTGTGTGGCAATCCCTCCTACCCCCTCCAACCTCCTCCAACCTCCTCCTCCTCCACCTGTCCCTGGGCTCCAACACCGCCAGTTGCCGTCCAGAAGTGCTGTACGCACAGTCAACAGTCCCTCCTCTGTTATTGGGGTTCAGTAACGTCAGCTGTTCCCCTGCTGTGTGTGTGGCAATCCCTCCTACCTCCTCCAACCTCCTCCAACCTCCTCCTCCTCCACCTGTCCCTGGGCTCCAACACCGCCAGTTGCCGTCCAGAAGTGCTGTACGCACAGTCAACAGTCCCTCCTCTGTTATTGGGGTTCAGTAACGTCAGCTGTTCCCCTGCTGTGTGTGTGGCAATCCCTCCTACCTCCTCCAACCTCCTCCAACCTCCTCCTCCTCCACCTGTCCCTGGGCTCCAACACCGCCAGTTGCCGTCCAGAAGTGCTGTACGCACAGTCAACAGTCCCTCCTCTGTTATTGGGGTTCAGTAACGTCAGCTGTTCCCCTGCTGTGTGTGTGGCAATCCCTCCTACCTCCTCCAACCTCCTCCAACCTCCTCCTCCTCCACCTGTCCCTGGGCTCCAACACCACCAGTTGCCGTCCAGAAGTGCTGTACGCACAGTCAACAGTCCCTCCTCTGTTATTGGGGTTCAGTAACGTCAGCTGTTCCCCTGCTGTGTGTGTGGCAATCCCTCCAACCCCCTCCAACCTCCTCCAATCTCCTCCTCCTCCACCTGTCCCTGGGCTCCAACACCGCCAGTTGCCATCCAGAAGTGCTGTATGCACAGTCAACAGTCCCTCCTCTGTTATTGGGGTTCAGTAACGTCAGCTGTTCCCCTGCTGTGTGTGTGGCAATCCCTCCTACCTCCTCCAACCTCCTCCAACCTCCTCCTCCTCCACCTGTCCCTGGGCTCCAACACCGCCAGTTGCCGTCCAGAAGTGCTGTACGCACAGTCAACAGTCCCTCCTCTGTTATTGGGGTTCAGTAACGTCAGCTGTTCCCCTGCTGTGTGTGTGGCAATCCCTCCTACCCCCTCCAACCTCCTCCTCCTCCACCTGTCCCTGGGCTCCAACACCGCCAGTTGCCGTCCAGAAGTGCTGTACGCACAGTCAACAGTCCCTCCTCTGTTATTGGGGTTCAGTAACGTCAGCTGTTCCCCTGCTGTGTGTGTGGCAATCCCTCCTACCTCCTCCAACCTCCTCCAACCTCCTCCTCCTCCACCTGTCCCTGGGCTCCAACACCGCCAGTTGCCGTCCAGAAGTGCTGTACGCACAGTCAACAGTCCCTCCTCTGTTATTGGGGTTCAGTAACGTCAGCTGTTCCCCTGCTGTGTGTGTGGCAATCCCTCCTACCTCCTCCAACCTCCTCCAACCTCCTCCTCCTCCACCTGTCCCTGGGCTCCAACACCGCCAGTTGCCGTCCAGAAGTGCTGTACGCACAGTCAACAGTCCCTCCTCTGTTATTGGGGTTCAGTAACGTCAGCTGTTCCCCTGCTGTGTGTGTGGCAATCCCTCCTACCCCCTCCAACCTCCTCCAATCTCCTCCTCCTCCACCTGTCCCTGGGCTCCAACACCGCCAGTTGCCGTCCAGAAGTGCTGTACGCACAGTCAACAGTCCCTCCTCTGTTATTGGGGTTCAGTAACGTCAGCTGTTCCCCTGCTGTGTGTGTGGCAATCCCTCCTACCTCCTCCAACCTCCTCCAACCTCCTCCTCCTCCACCTGTCCCTGGGCTCCAACACCGCCAGTTGCCGTCCAGAAGTGCTGTACGCACAGTCAACAGTCCCTCCTCTGTTATTGGGGTTCAGTAACGTCAGCTGTTCCCCTGCTGTGTGTGTGGCAATCCCTCCTACCCCCTCCAACCTCCTCCTCCTCCACCTGTCCCTGGGCTCCAACACCGCCAGTTGCCGTCCAGAAGTGCTGTACGCACAGTCAACAGTCCCTCCTCTGTTATTGGGGTTCAGTAACGTCAGCTGTTCCCCTGCTGTGTGTGTGGCAATCCCTCCTACCTCCTCCAACCTCCTCCAACCTCCTCCTCCTCCACCTGTCCCTGGGCTCCAACACCGCCAGTTGCCGTCCAGAAGTGCTGTACGCACAGTCAACAGTCCCTCCTCTGTTATTGGGGTTCAGTAACGTCAGCTGTTCCCCTGCTGTGTGTGTGGCAATCCCTCCAACCTCCTCCAACCTCCTCCTCCTCCACCTGTCCCTGGGCTCCAACACCGCTAGTTGCCGTCCAGAAGTGCTGTACGCACAGAGCCAAACACCTCGCCAATGTGTTAGTGGGGTTCAGCACCGCCAGCTGTTCCCCTGCTGTGTATACGGCAACGTGTACTGCGACCGCCACGCAGGCACAACAAGTTAAATGTAAGGGAACCTGACCCCCCCCCCCCAGGCGTTTGTTACTGAAGGAGCCACCTTGTGCAGCAGTAATGATGCAAAGGGAAAAAGTGCCTCTTTTCGTGATGCTCCTTGCACATGCTGAACCAAACACTTATGAAATGTGTCCCCACACAGCGTTAAACCGTCCGGTAGGTGGAACTTTCCTTTGTCGTGTGACGCAGCACAGCCATCATTTTTACCCCCTTGGCGCCGTGCGCCGCCTCCTCAGCATTGTTTTAATCTGTCCCGGAGCCTGCGCTGTTAGGTTAGCCCTTGGCCATGCACACATGTTGCGCTGCCCGTCTTCTGACCTCATTTGGTGTCAGGCTGGCTGCGCCTGTGCGGGTGCGCTGGCCGAGATCCCGCCTCGCAGTGTCGTCTAATGTAATCCCACCGCGGGCCTGTGATCCGTGCCCGTGCGCAGTGCATATCCTCTCCTCTCACTCCCCTCCCTACGGCTTCTTCAGACTGTGCGATGTCAGCTGGTCCCTAATAGCATGCCACGGCCGTGACACCGCACAGTCTGAAAAAGCCGTAGGGAGGGGAGTGAGAGGAGAGGATATGCACTGCGCACGGGCACGGATCACAGGCCCGCGGTGGGATTACATTAGACGACACTGCGAGGCGGGATCTCGGCCAGCGCACCCGCACAGGCGCAGCCAGCCTGACACCAAATAAGGTCAGAAGACGGGCAGCGCAACATGTGTGCATGGCCAAGGGCTAACCTAACAGCGCAGGCTCCGGGACAGATTAAAACAACGCTGAGGAGGCGGCGCACGGCGCCAAGGGGGTAAAAATGATGGCTGTGCTGCGTCACACGACAAAGGAAAGTTCCACCTACCGGACGGTTTAACGCTGTGAGGAGACACATTTCATAAATGTTAGGTTCCGCATGTACAAGGACCATAATTAAAAGAGCTAAGTTTACCTTTTCCAGCATTAGTGCTGTACACAATGGCTCTTTCAGCTACAAACGCCTGGGGGGGGGGGGGGGTTAAAGGTTTCCTTTCAACTTGCTCGAGTGCAGGCTTCGGCCTACACTCCGCTCCCCCTGCTCCTCCTGCTGACCCTGGGCTCTAACACCGCCAGTTTTTGCCCAGATGTGCTAGCTGCACAGAGAAAAACACCAGCCAATGTGTCAGTGGGGTTCAGCACCGCCAGCTGTTCCCCTGCTGTGTAGCCGGCAACGTGTCCTGCGACCGCCACGCAGACACAAGAACTGAAATTGAAGGGAACCTGTCCCCCCTCCCCCAGGTGTTTCTATGTTTTACAGCTACCTTGAACAGCAGTAATGCTGCATGTGTTCAAGGTGGCTCAGAAACTTATTCTCCTTGCCCATGTTGAAGTGAACACGTCTAAAATGTGTCCTCTGTGACCATTAAAACGTCCCTCAGGTGTGATTTGACTTTGTATTGACACACGCAACAAGCTCCTTGGTAACGCTGCCCGTCTTCTGGCATCATTGTTTGGCTGGCTGCGCCTCTGCGGCCGCCCTGACCCACACAACAGCCCTCGTTGTCTTATTTAATGGGACTGCGAGGGTGTGATTGATGGGCAGGATCAGTGCATCAGTTCGCCTGTCCCTCCTCTCCTTCCGCCTTCTTCGGACTGTGCGGCTTCATGGCCGTGGCATGCGATAAGGGATCAGATGACGCCGCACAGTCTGAAGCGGGTGTAAGGACCCGAGTGTGAGAGGCGAACATATGTGCTGCGCCAGGCCCTGAATCCCAGCCCCGCAGTGTTTTAACAATGTTAAGACACTGCGGGGCTGGGATTCATGGGCATCGCGAACCGCACCGGCCGACATTACATGATGCCAGAAGATGGGCAGCGCTAACGGCGCTAGGCCAGGGGATAACACGACAGCGCAGACTCCTGTACAGCAAATAACAACGCTCGGGAGGCTGCACCCAGCACCAAGGTGGGATTCTTGACACCTGTGCTGCGTCTCATTACAAAGGGAACTCTCGCCTCCATTACACAGTTTGACTGTATAAAGGGCTAAATGTTATACGTGTTCCATTCAGCGTGTGCAAGGAGAAAAATTACAAGAGCAACCTTTGACTTGCGCAGCACTGCTGCTGCATAAGCTGTGGCTCTTCTACTTTGTAACCCCTGAGGGGGGGTTAAAGGTGACTTTTGAAATCGGTTCAATTAGGCTTCGGCCTACACTCTGCTCCACCTGCAGAGCCCGGGCTCCAACAACGCTAGTTGCTGTCCGGAAGTGCTGGCTGCACAGAGCCAAACACCTCGCCAATGTGTCAGTGGGGTCCAGCACCGCCAGCTGTTCCCCTGCTGTGTAGCCGGCAACGTGTCCTGCAAAAGCCACGCAGACACAACACACCCAAAGCTGCCGCCTGTGCAGGCTTCGGCCTACACTCCCCTCCCCCTGCTCCTCCTCCTCCTGCTCCTCCTCCTGCTGTCCCTGGGCTCTAACACACCGCCAGTTGGGGCCCAGATGTGCTAGCTGCACAGAGAAAAACACCAGCCAATGTGTCAGTGGGGTCCAGCACCGCCAGCTGTTCCCCTGCTGTGCAGCCGGCAACGTGTCCTGCAAAAGCCACGCAGACACAAGAACTGAAATTGAAGGGAACCTGTCCCCCCTCCCCCAGGCGTTTTTACGTTATCCAGCCACCTTGTACAGCGGTAATGCTGCATGTGTGCAAGGTGGCTCAGAAACGTATTCTCCTCGCACATGTGGAACTGAAAACACGTCTGCAATGTGTCCTCTGTGTGACCATTTAACCGTCCCGGTGGTGTGACTTTCCTTTGTAATGACACGCTGCAACCCCCTTGGTAGCGCTGCCCGTCTTCTGGCATCATTGTTTGGCTGGCTGCGCCTCTGCGGCCGCCCTGACCCACACAACGCCCCTCGGTGTCTTATTTATTGGGACTGCGAGGGTGTGATTGATGGGCAGGATCAGTGCATCAGTTCGCCTGTCCCTCCTCTCCTTCCGCCTTCTTCGGACTGTGCGGCTTCATGGCCGTGGCATGCGATAAGGGATCAGATGACGCCGCACAGTCTGAAGCGGGTGTAAGGACCCGAGTGTGAGAGGCGAACATATGTGCTGCGCCAGGCCCTGAATCCCAGCCCCGCAGTGTTTTAACAATGTTAAGACACTGCGGGGCTGGGATTCATGGGCATCGCGAACCGCACCGGCCGACATTACATGATGCCAGAAGATGGGCAGCGCTAACGGCGCTAGGCCAGGGGATAACACGACAGCGCAGACTCCTGTACAGCAAATAACAACGCTCGGGAGGCTGCACCCAGCACCAAGGTGGGATTCTTGACACCTGTGCTGCGTCTCATTACAAAGGGAACTCTCGCCTCCATTACACAGTTTGACTGTATAAAGGGCTAAATGTTATACGTGTTCCATTCAGCGTGTGCAAGGAGAAAAATTACAAGAGCAACCTTTGACTTGCGCAGCACTGCTGCTGCATAAGCTGTGGCTCTTCTACTTTGTAACCCCTGAGGGGGGGTTAAAGGTGACTTTTGAAATCGGTTCAATTAGGCTTCGGCCTACACTCTGCTCCACCTGCAGAGCCCGGGCTCCAACAACGCTAGTTGCTGTCCGGAAGTGCTGGCTGCACAGAGCCAAACACCTCGCCAATGTGTCAGTGGGGTCCAGCACCGCCAGCTGTTCCCCTGCTGTGTAGCCGGCAACGTGTCCTGCAAAAGCCACGCAGACACAACACACCCAAAGCTGCCGCCTGTGCAGGCTTCGGCCTACACTCCCCTCCCCCTGCTCCTCCTCCTCCTGCTCCTCCTCCTGCTGTCCCTGGGCTCTAACACACCACCAGTTGGGGCCCAGATGTGCTAGCTGCACAGAGAAAAACACCAGCCAATGTGTCAGTGGGGTCCAGCACCGCCAGCTGTTCCCCTGCTGTGCAGCCGGCAACGTGTCCTGCAAAAGCCACGCAGACACAAGAACTGAAATTGAAGGGAACCTGTCCCCCCTCCCCCAGGCGTTTTTACGTTATCCAGCCACCTTGTACAGCGGTAATGCTGCATGTGTGCAAGGTGGCTCAGAAACGTATTCTCCTCGCACATGTGGAACTGAAAACACGTCTGCAATGTGTCCTCTGTGTGACCATTTAACCGTCCCGGTGGTGTGACTTTCCTTTGTAATGACACGCTGCAACCCCCTTGGTAGCGCTGCCCGTCTTCTGGCATCATTGTTTGGCTGGCTGCGCCTCTGCGGCCGCCCTGACCCACACAACGCCCCTCGGTGTCTTATTTATTGGGACTGCGAGGGTGTGATTGATGGGCAGGATCAGTGCATCAGTTCGCCTGTCCCTCCTCTCCTTCCGCCTTCTTCGGACTGTGCGGCTTCATGGCCGTGGCATGCGATAAGGGATCAGATGACGCCGCACAGTCTGAAGCGGGTGTAAGGACCCGAGTGTGAGAGGCGAACATATGTGCTGCGCCAGGCCCTGTATCCCAGCCCCGCAGTGTTTTAACAATGTTAAGACACTGCGGGGCTGGGATTCATGGGCATCGCGAACCGCACCGGCCGACATTACATGATGCCAGAAGATGGGCAGCGCTAACGGCGCTAGGCCAGGGGATAACACGACAGCGCAGACTCCTGTACAGCAAATAACAACGCTCGGGAGGCTGCACCCAGCACCAAGGTGGGATTCTTGACACCTGTGCTGCGTCTCATTACAAAGGGAACTCTCGCCTCCATTACACAGTTTGACTGTATAAAGGGCTAAATGTTATACGTGTTCCATTCAGCGTGTGCAAGGAGAAAAATTACAAGAGCAACCTTTGACTTGCGCAGCACTGCTGCTGCATAAGCTGTGGCTCTTCTACTTTGTAACCCCTGAGGGGGGGTTAAAGGTGACTTTTGAAATCGGTTCAATTAGGCTTCGGCCTACACTCTGCTCCACCTGCAGAGCCCGGGCTCCAACAACGCTAGTTGCTGTCCGGAAGTGCTGGCTGCACAGAGCCAAACACCTCGCCAATGTGTCAGTGGGGTCCAGCACCGCCAGCTGTTCCCCTGCTGTGTAGCCGGCAACGTGTCCTGCAAACGCCACGCAGACACAACACACCCAAAGCTGCCGCCTGTGCAGGCTTCGGCCTACACTCCCCTCCCCCTGCTCCTCCTCCTCCTGCTCCTCCTCCTGCTGTCCCTGGGCTCTAACACACCGCCAGTTGGGGCCCAGATGTGCTAGCTGCACAGAGAAAAACACCAGCCAATGTGTCAGTGGGGTCCAGCACCGCCAGCTGTTCCCCTGCTGTGCAGCCGGCAACGTGTCCTGCAAAAGCCACGCAGACACAAGAACTGAAATTGAAGGGAACCTGTCCCCCCTCCCCCAGGCGTTTTTACGTTATCCAGCCACCTTGTACAGCGGTAATGCTGCATGTGTGCAAGGTGGCTCAGAAACGTATTCTCCTCGCACATGTGGAACTGAAAACACGTCTGCAATGTGTCCTCTGTGTGACCATTTAACCATCCCGGTGGTGTGACTTTCCTTTGTAATGACACGCTGCAACCCCCTTGGTAGCGCTGCCCGTCTTCTGGCATCATTGTTTGGCTGGCTGCGCCTCTGCGGCCGCCCTGACCCACACAACGCCCCTCGGTGTCTTATTTATTGGGACTGCGAGGGTGTGATTGATGGGCAGGATCAGTGCATCAGTTCGCCTGTCCCTCCTCTCCTTCCGCCTTCTTCGGACTGTGCGGCTTCATGGCCGTGGCATGCGATAAGGGATCAGATGACGCCGCACAGTCTGAAGCGGGTGTAAGGACCCGAGTGTGAGAGGCGAACATATGTGCTGCGCCAGGCCCTGAATCCCAGCCCCGCAGTGTTTTAACAATGTTAAGACACTGCGGGGCTGGGATTCATGGGCATCGCGAACCGCACCGGCCGACATTACATGATGCCAGAAGATGGGCAGCGCTAACGGCGCTAGGCCAGGGGATAACACGACAGCGCAGACTCCTGTACAGCAAATAACAACGCTCGGGAGGCTGCACCCAGCACCAAGGTGGGATTCTTGACACCTGTGCTGCGTCTCATTACAAAGGGAACTCTCGCCTCCATTACACAGTTTGACTGTATAAAGGGCTAAATGTTATACGTGTTCCATTCAGCGTGTGCAAGGAGAAAAAT
Source organism: Ranitomeya variabilis (assembly GCF_051348905.1). Taxonomy (NCBI): domain Eukaryota; kingdom Metazoa; phylum Chordata; class Amphibia; order Anura; family Dendrobatidae; genus Ranitomeya; species Ranitomeya variabilis. Next base: position 634,366,866 of record NC_135236.1, read on the forward strand.
TACAAGAGCAACCTTTGACTTGTGCAGCACTGCTGCTGCATAAGCTGTGGCTCTTCTACTTTGTAACCCCTGAGGGGGGGTTAAAGGTGACTTTTGAAATCGGTTCAATTAGGCTTCGGCCTACACTCTGCTCCACCTGCAGAGCCCGGGCTCCAACAACGCTAGTTGCTGTCCGGAAGTGCTGGCTGCACAGAGCCAAACACCTCGCCAATGTGTCAGTGGGGTCCAGCACCGCCAGCTGTTCCCCTGCTGTGTAGCCGGCAACGTGTCCTGCAAAAGCCACGCAGACACAACACACCCAAAGCTGCCGCCTGTGCAGGCTTCGGCCTACACTCCCCTCCCCCTGCTCCTCCTCCTCCTGCTCCTCCTCCTGCTGTCCCTGGGCTCTAACACACCACCAGTTGGGGCCCAGATGTGCTAGCTGCACAGAGAAAAACACCAGCCAATGTGTCAGTGGGGTCCAGCACCGCCAGCTGTTCCCCTGCTGTGCAGCCGGCAACGTGTCCTGCAAAAGCCATGCAGACACAAGAACTGAAATTGAAGGGAACCTGTCCCCCCTCCCCCAGGCGTTTTTACGTTATCCAGCCACCTTGTACAGCGGTAATGCTGCATGTGTGCAAGGTGGCTCAGAAACGTATTCTCCTCGCACATGTGGAACTGAAAACACGTCTGCAATGTGTCCTCTGTGTGACCATTTAACCGTCCCGGTGGTGTGACTTTCCTTTGTAATGACACGCTGCAACCCCCTTGGTAGCGCTGCCCGTCTTCTGGCATCATTGTTTGGCTGGCTGCGCCTCTGCGGCCGCCCTGACCCACACAACGCCCCTCGGTGTCTTATTTATTGGGACTGCGAGGGTGTGATTGATGGGCAGGATCAGTGCATCAGTTCGCCTGTCCCTCCTCTCCTTCCGCCTTCTTCGGACTGTGCGGCTTCATGGCCGTGGCATGCGATAAGGGATCAGATGACGCCGCACAGTCTGAAGCGGGTGTAAGGACCCGAGTGTGAGAGGCGAACATATGTGCTGCGCCAGGCCCTGAATCCCAGCCCCGCAGTGTTTTAACAATGTTAAGACACTGCGGGGCTGGGATTCATGGGCATCGCGAACCGCACCGGCCGACATTACATGATGCCAGAGGATGGGCAGCGCTAACGGCGCTAGGCCAGGGGATAACACGACAGCGCAGACTCCTGTACAGCAAATAACAACGCTCGGGAGGCTGCACCCAGCACCAAGGTGGGATTCTTGACACCTGTGCTGCGTCTCATTACAAAGGGAACTCTCGCCTCCATTACACAGTTTGACTGTATAAAGGGCTAAATGTTATACGTGTTCCATTCAGCGTGTGCAAGGAGAAAAATTACAAGAGCAACCTTTGACTTGCGCAGCACTGCTGCTGCATAAGCTGTGGCTCTTCTACTTTGTAACCCCTGAGGGGGGGTTAAAGGTGACTTTTGAAATCGGTTCAATTAGGCTTCGGCCTACACTCTGCTCCACCTGCAGAGCCCGGGCTCCAACAACGCTAGTTGCTGTCCGGAAGTGCTGGCTGCACAGAGCCAAACACCTCGCCAATGTGTCAGTGGGGTCCAGCACCGCCAGCTGTTCCCCTGCTGTGTAGCCGGCAACGTGTCCTGCAAACGCCACGCAGACACAACACACCCAAAGCTGCCGCCTGTGCAGGCTTCGGCCTACACTCCCCTCCCCCTGCTCCTCCTCCTCCTGCTCCTCCTCCTGCTGTCCCTGGGCTCTAACACACCGCCAGTTGGGGCCCAGATGTGCTAGCTGCACAGAGAAAAACACCAGCCAATGTGTCAGTGGGGTCCAGCACCGCCAGCTGTTCCCCTGCTGTGCAGCCGGCAACGTGTCCTGCAAAAGCCACGCAGACACAAGAACTGAAATTGAAGGGAACCTGTCCCCCCTCCCCCAGGCGTTTTTACGTTATCCAGCCACCTTGTACAGCGGTAATGCTGCATGTGTGCAAGGTGGCTCAGAAACGTATTCTCCTCGCACATGTGGAACTGAAAACACGTCTGCAATGTGTCCTCTGTGTGACCATTTAACCATCCCGGTGGTGTGACTTTCCTTTGTAATGACACGCTGCAACCCCCTTGGTAGCGCTGCCCGTCTTCTGGCATCATTGTTTGGCTGGCTGCGCCTCTGCGGCCGCCCTGACCCACACAACGCCCCTCGGTGTCTTATTTATTGGGACTGCGAGGGTGTGATTGATGGGCAGGATCAGTGCATCAGTTCGCCTGTCCCTCCTCTCCTTCCGCCTTCTTCGGACTGTGCGGCTTCATGGCCGTGGCATGCGATAAGGGATCAGATGACGCCGCACAGTCTGAAGCGGGTGTAAGGACCCGAGTGTGAGAGGCGAACATATGTGCTGCGCCAGGCCCTGAATCCCAGCCCCGCAGTGTTTTAACAATGTTAAGACACTGCGGGGCTGGGATTCATGGGCATCGCGAACCGCACCGGCCGACATTACATGATGCCAGAAGATGGGCAGCGCTAACGGCGCTAGGCCAGGGGATAACACGACAGCGCAGACTCCTGTACAGCAAATAACAACGCTCGGGAGGCTGCACCCAGCACCAAGGTGGGATTCTTGACACCTGTGCTGCGTCTCATTACAAAGGGAACTCTCGCCTCCATTACACAGTTTGACTGTATAAAGGGCTAAATGTTATACGTGTTCCATTCAGCGTGTGCAAGGAGAAAAATTACAAGAGCAACCTTTGACTTGCGCAGCACTGCTGCTGCATAAGCTGTGGCTCTTCTACTTTGTAACCCCTGAGGGGGGGTTAAAGGTGACTTTTGAAATCGGTTCAATTAGGCTTCGGCCTACACTCTGCTCCACCTGCAGAGCCCGGGCTCCAACAACGCTAGTTGCTGTCCGGAAGTGCTGGCTGCACAGAGCCAAACACCTCGCCAATGTGTCAGTGGGGTCCAGCACCGCCAGCTGTTCCCCTGCTGTGTAGCCGGCAACGTGTCCTGCAAAAGCCACGCAGACACAACACACCCAAAGCTGCCGCCTGTGCAGGCTTCGGCCTACACTCCCCTCCCCCTGCTCCTCCTCCTGCTGTCCCTGGGCTCTAACACACCGCCAGTTGGGGCCCTAGGAAGACAAGCTTGAATAGGTCCCCATCCGGGTTCCAGTACCGTCAGCTGGTTCTCGGCAGTGTCTTTTGCTCTTGTACCTTCTGCTCCCCATCCTGGTTCCAGTACCGTCAGCTGGTTCCGGGCAGAGCCTTTGGCTTAGGTGCCTCCCTCTGGGTATCCGAGTTCCACCAACGTCAGGTGGTCCTTGGTAGTGCTTTCAGGCACGGGTACCTCCTGCTTAGTAACCGAGTTCCAGTAACGTCAGCTGGTCCTCGGTAGTTCCATTGGCTCTTGGACCTTCGGCTACCCATCCGGGTTCCAGTACCGTCAGCTGGTTCTCGGCAGTGTCTTTTGCTCTTGTACCTTCTGCTCCCCATCCTGGTTCCAGTACCGTCAGCTGGTTCCGGGCAGAGCCTTTGGCTTAGGTGCCTCCCTCTGGGTATCCGAGTTCCACCAACGTCAGGTGGTCCTTGGTAGTGCTTTCAGGCACGGGTACCTCCTGCTTAGTAACCGGGTTCCAGTAACGTCAGCTGGTCCTCGGTAGTTCCATTGGCTCTTGGACCTTCGGGTAGCCATCCGAGTTCCAGTTCCATCAGCTGTTTCTCGGCATTTTCTCAGCCTTCTTGTACCTTCTGCTACATTTCCAAGTTCAAGACCCGAAAGACGATGACCCGGAAGACCACCCCTAAGATGATGACGACACCAGAGACGACAACCACCGAGATGACGACGACCCTGGAGACGATGACCCTGAAGACGACCCCGATGACGACGACCCCGATGACGACGACCCCGATGACGACGACCCTGGAGATGACGACCCTGGAGATGACGACGACAACCTGGAAGACCGAGAAGCAGAAGAACAAGAGGCTGCAGAACAAAGAGCAGAAGAACATTAAGCATAAGACTAAATATCAGAGCAAAAGATATTATCTAAATTATAAGCAGAAGAAGACTAAGCAGTGTATGGGGGTGAGTCCGTTCCTCCTCGTGGTGCCCCTGGATAAAGCCTGATGCTGCAGGCCAAACTGAACGCGGACAAATGTAACTGTTTTGTGACAGGCAGAACGGAAGGTGTAATCTTCAAACTTTTATAGATAACAACTACGGGAATGCCTGTCACAAATAAGAATATGATGAAGAAGTTGAATATAAAAAAGATAATAGTTAAATAAAAAGAATATGAACAATGTAAAAAAAAAAATATATATATACGTAGAAAAGAAGAAGATGAATAAGGTGAAGAAGTTGATGTCACAGAAGCTGATGATGAGGATAATGAAGAAGAAAGTGTGGGAGAAGTAAAAAATAGGGTGAAGGGCGTGGAAGTAGTGAAACATCAATATCTGACAAAATAAATAAAAAATTAACATAGTCAAATTCTTTCTAACGCCGAACGTCATAAAAAAATTAAAAATACTGCTATTCTATTTGATTGGGATAAACCCCTGTGCCTTTAATGTCTCCGTCACCTCCCCCAATACATCCTACATTATTCTTAGTTGTTTTCCTTCATGTAGAATTAACCTACAAGGAAAGAAAGGGTTTATTTTAATTCCGATATTTTCGTCCCATTGACTTGCATTGGGATTGGGTATCGGTATCGGATTGGATTCCGATACTGTGACGGTATCGGCCGATACTTTCCAATACCGATACTTTCCGATATCGGAAAGTATCGCTCAACACTAATAACCACCCTTTGTTTCCTATCCCTGAGCCAGCTCTCAATCCACTTACACATATTTTCCCCTATCCCTATTGTTCTCATTTTATGTAACAACCTTTTGTGTGGCACCATATCAAAAGCTTTTGAAAAGTCCATATACACTACATCCACTGGGCTCCCTTGGTCCAATCCGGAAATTACCTCTTCATAGAAGCTGATCAAATTAGTCTGACATGAACGGTCCCTAGTAAACCCGTGCTGATACTGGGTCATGAGGTTATTCCTCTTCAGATACTCCAGCATCCCTTAGAATGCCCTCCAGGATTTTACCCACAGTAGAGGTTAAACTTACTGGCCTATGATTTCCGAGTTCAGTTTTTGTCCCCTTTTTGGATATTGGCACCACATTTGCTATACGCCAGTCCTGTGGTACAGACCCTGTTATTATGGACTCTTTAAAGATTAAAAATAATGGTCTATCAATGACTGTACTTAATTCCTGCAGTACTCGGGGGTGTATCCCATCCGAGCCTGGAGATTTGTCAGTTTTAGTGATTTTTAGACGCTGCCATACTTCCTGCTGGGTTAAGCAGGTAACCTTTAATTGGGAATTTTTATCACTAGTCATATTGGCTGCCATGGGATTTTCTTTTGTAAATACTGATGAAAAAAAGTCATTTAGCATATTGGCTTTTTCCTCATTCTCATCCACCATTTCACCCAGACTATTTTTAAGGGGGCCAACATTATCATTTTTTAGTTTCTTACTATTTATGTAGTTAAAGAATATTTTGGGATTATTTTTGCTCTCTCTGGCAATGAGTCTCTCTGTCTCAATCTTTGCTGCCTTGATTTGCTTTTTACAGAATTTATTTAATTTTCTGTATTTATTTAATGCCTCCTCACTACCTACTTCCTTTAATTCTCTAAATGCTTTCTTTTTGTCCCTTATTGCGCCCCTTACAGCTCTATTTAGCCATATTTGTTTCCTCCTATTTCTAGTATGTTTATTCCCATACGGTATATACTGTGCACAGGTCCTATCCATGATGCTAATAAACGTCTCCCATTTTCTTTGTGTATTTTTATGCCTCAGGATATCGTCCCAGTTAATTGCACCAAGATCCTCTCTCATCCGTTGGAAATTTGCCTTCCTGAAGTTTAGTGTCATTGTCACCCCCCTACTACACATCTTATTAAAGGAGACATGAAAACTTATTATTTTGTGATCACTATTCCCCAAGTGACCCCCAACCCTTATATTTGATATGCAGTCTGGCCTGTTGGTTAATATTAGGTCTAGCAGTGCCCCCCTTCTTGTTGGGTCCTGAACCAGTTGTGAAAGGTAATTGTCTCTCATAGTTGTCAAAAACCGATTACCTTTACTGGAACTGCAGGTTTCTGTTTCCCAATCTATTTCAGGGTAGTTGAAGTCCCCCATAATAATGACTTCTCCTTGAGTCGCAGCTTCATCTATTTGCTTTACGAGGATATTCTCCATTGCTTCCATTATTTTTGGAGATTTATAACAAACCCCTATCAGTAATTTATTATTTTTCCCCCTCCCCTTATCTCCACCCACAGGGACTCTACATTTTCATTAGATTCACCTATATTATCACGCAGGATGGGTTTTAAGGACGATTTTACATATAGACACACCCCACCCCCTCGCTTATCTGTACAGTCATTTCTGAACAGGCTATAGCCCTGCAAGTTAACAGCCCAATCATGGCTCTCATTCAGCCATGTTTCAGATATCCCCACCATGTCATAATTATGCTCCAACAACATTAATTCTAATTCGTCCATTTTGTTGGCGAGGCTTCTGGCATTAGTAAACATGCACTTGATGTTCCTCTCTGTACCTCTATTCTTTCTTAAATTACTAACTGTTCTAACCCCACCCCCATGCCACCGCCACCCCCAACTTCCTTATTTGTGCCCAGGTCTCTATCTGCACTATATTCCCCTCCCATAAAATGAATACCCTCCCCCCCAATCCCTAGTTTAAACACTCCTCCAACCTTCTAGCCATTTTCTCCCCCAGCACAGCTGCACCTTTCCCATTGAGGTGCAGCTCGTCCCTAGCGTAGAGCCTGTAGCCAACTGAGAAGTCGGCCCAGTTCTGCTGGAACCCAAACCCCTCCTTCCTACACCAATTCTTGAGCCACTTATTAACCTCCCTAATCTCCCATTGCCTCTCTGGTGTGGCACGTGGTACAGGCAGTATTTCGGAAAATACCACGTTGGAGGTCCTTGCTTTCAGCTTGCAGCCTAATTCCCTGAAATCATCTTTAAGGACCTTCCACCTACCTCTAACTTTGTCATTTGTGCCAATGTGCACCATGACCGCTGGGTCCTCACCAGCCCCTCCCAATAACCTGTCAACCCGATCAGCGATGTGTTGGACTCGAGCGCCAGGTAGGCAGCACACCGTCCGACGATCCCTGTCTTTGTGACAGATTGCCCTATCTGTTCCCCTGATAATTGAGTCCCCCACTACCAGCACCTGTCTGGCCTGCCCTGCTCTCCTATTTCCCTCCTTACTGGAGCAGTCACTCCTCCGGCTTTCAGAGGACATGCCTGGCTGCAGCAGTGCTACCCCTGTACTGGCACCCCCCTCATCTGCCAACTTAGCAAACTTATTGGGGTGTGCCAGATCAGGACTAGCCTCCCTGGCACTCTTCCCTCTACCCCGCCTTCTATCTGTCACCCAGCTAACTGCCTCACTGTCCTGCAGCTCCATCCTACCATCCCCCCTCATCTATCCCATTGAGCGTCTGCTCTGTGAGCAGAAGACTCCTCTCCATATTGTCTATGGATCTCAGTGTTGCCAGCTGCACATTTAGATCCAGAATCTGGGCTTCCAAATGCACAACATGCTCACATCTCGCACAGCAGTATGCACCCTCGACCGGCTGATCAAGGATTGCATACCTGTGGCAAGATGTGCACTGGACGGCATTAACAATAGTGGAGCACATTTCCTAATGTGGATTGCACCACACAAACGTTAATTAAAAATAAATACAAAGTACTAAAAAAAAAAAAAAAAACAGACAGCAATTCCTCCCTTGGAAACTCCCTGATTCCAAAGTCACTGAATCACAAGTCACACTTACCGCCATCCACACTTACGCTCAGGTCACACTTAGCTCGCTCACACTCTCTATGCTGAAGATTTATAGATTTTTTTTTCTCTCTCTCTATTTCCCTTCAACAACAAGCCACCTTGCTGTTCAAATGCACTTTAAAAAAGAAGAAAATGTAGCAGAGCCGATCGAGTTGGGCATGCTTCTAGTCTCCTATGGAGGCTATTGAAGCATGCCAAAATTAAAAAAAAGTGTTTAAAAATATAAAAAAAAAAAAAATATATAAAATTTTAAATTACCCCCCTTTCGCCCCAATCAAAATAAAACAATTAAAAAAAAATCAAACATACAAATATTTGGTATCGCCGAGTTCAGAATCACCAATTCAGAAAGAGGAGGAGGGGGGAAGAGGAAGGGTTGAAGCTTGACACGCCGAGACATGCATCTAAGAACCGTTGCAAATGAATATAACCGGTGGGTGCCGTACCTGCTGGTGATTAACAGCTGATGTAGACGAAAGGAGAAATAGGGATTTCCAGCACATCCATCCAGTTTGAGTAAAATAACCTAAATTTATTAGGACATTTTAAAAAACAATGTTAAAAAGAAAGAGAGAAGAACTCTCTTTGCCTGACGCGTTTCTGGCGCACCACGGCGCCCTTAGTCATAGGAACTAATATGATATGAATACACAGGTTTATATATAACAGGGAACCAATCACAGACATAGCAATTAATTTCATTGGAAAAGGCTGCAGCTAAATTCACATAACAAAACTTTACCTTATTTATCAAATATCTTAGAAATACACAAATATCTGTTCTAAATTGCCAAAAAATCCATTAGTTATTCAATATATATAAAAAAGATCATTTTTGTAATTCATACCATGTGGATATTTGGTGTCTAAAGTTAAAATCCAAAAAGCTTCCCGCAGAGCTAATTGCTTCCTCCAATCTCCACCTCTAGGTGACTGACTGACCCTTTCAATGCCAAAAAAGGAAAAATCTGACAGATCTCCCTGGTGCACAGAAATAAAATGTTTTGTGGCCCCAGAATAACTTGGATTCCTATTCTTTACATTGGCTATATGTTCAGAGATTCTTTTCTTTATTTTCCTTGTGGTATAACCTATATAACTAATATTACAGGCTTTGCATTTTATGCAGTATATAACATGATCAGAATCACAGTTGATAAATGATTTTATATTATAAGTAACATTGTGATTTGAAGAAAAAGAAGTTCTCTTATTGTCTGCAAATTGGCAGACATTACATCTATTGCCAGAACATTTAAAGAATCCCTTCACTGATAGCCATGATGTGGGAGTTTTTCTCGGGCGCACCATACTGGGAGATAAAATATTCCCCAGTGTGCAACCTCTTTTGGCCACTACCCTGCAACCATTTTGGAGAATTGTGCACAAAGAACTATCTTGATTGACTACAGGAAGATATTTAAGAATAATCTGTCTGATTTTGTTGTATTGACTGCTATAAGCAGTAGAAAATGTGATATGCGCTTCAGAAGCAGCATTTACTTTTTTATTTTCAGAATGCAACAAATTGGTACGTGGAATTTTGGAAACCTGTCTGAATGCATGTTTTATATTAGATCGTTTGTACCCTCTGTCCAGCAGTCTATCAGAAATGATACGACTCTCTTTATGAAACTTTTCATCGCTAGAGCAAATTCTTCTCGCTCTAGTAAGTTCCCCCCTAGGAATGGCGTAAATAGTGTGGCGAGGGTGTGAGCTTGAGGACATCAGGATCGTGTTACCAGAGTTGTCTTTTCTGTAGAGTGAGGTGTTAACCCTTTGTGTTGTATTACTGCCTGTAAGGAGAACATCCAAAAATGAAACTTCATCTGAAGGAATACCGCTGGTGAAACGCAGATTACACTGATTGTCATTGAGATAGGACATAAAGTCAGGAAATTTTGTCACCTCCCCCTGCCAAATTAACAAAATATCATCCACAAATCTCCCATACCAATTAAGGCATGGGAGAAATGGATTATCATCTGTAAATATATAAATTTCTTCCCACCATGCCATAAATAAAATTGCTAAAGATGGAGAGAATTTGGACCCCATAGGAGCACCCATGGTCTGAATATAGTAGTTATTTTGGAACATAAAAAAATTGTGTTTTAGTAGATAATGTAAGGACGCAAGAATAAACCATTTCAATGAATCTGAGTAACTGCTATACTTATTTAGATGATATTCAATTGCTGTCATAGCCAAAGAGTGGGGAATACACGAATATAAGTTTGTGACATCACAAGTCACAAAAGAATAATCGTGACACCACTGAAAAGTATCAAAAACCTTCAAAACTGATGAGGTGTCTTTAAGATACCCTGGAATTCTTGGGATTAAAGGCTGAAGATATTCATCGATCAAGTGACTGAGATTCTCATTTAGGGAACCCATCCCAGAGATTATAGGTCGTAAAGGTGGAGGGAAAACATTTTTATGTGTTTTTGGGAGCCCATGAATCAGAATCACCCGATCTATCAATAAAAACAAAGGATTAACCTGACCGCTAAATGGTGTAGCGAGAAAAAAAATCAAAACGCCAAAATTAGGGTTTTTTGGTCGCCGCAACATTGCATTAAAATGCAATAACGGGCGATCAAAAGAACGTATCTACACCGTAATGGTATCATTAAAAACGCTAGCTTGGCATGCAAAAAATAAGCCCTCACCTGACCCCAGATCACGAAAATTGGAGATGCTACGGGTATTGGAAAATCACGCAATTTTTAATTTTTTTTTTGCAAACTTTGGAATTTTTTTCCACCACTTAGATAAAAAATAACCTAGACATGTTAGATGTCTATGAACTCGTAATGACCTGGAAAATCATAAAGGCAGGTTAGTTTTAGCATTTGGGGAACCTAGCAAAAAAGCCAAACAAAAAACAAGTGTGAGATTGCACTTTTTTTGCAATTTCATCGCACTTGGAATTTTTTTCCTATTTTCAGTTACACGGCATGGTAAATGCAATGGTATCGTTCAAAATACATCTCGTCCTGCAAAAAATAAGCCCTCACATGGCCATATTGACAGAAGAATAAAAAAGTTATGGCTCTGGGAAGGAGGGGAGCAAAAAACGAAAACGAAAAAACGGAAAAAGCTCCGGGGGTGAAGGGGTTAAAGGGATAGTCTTTAAAGGGATTTGTAAAATAATAAATGTTCATGACGCCACCTGTGGTATTCATCAGGGCTGACCAACGCTGCTTAAAGGGGTCCTCTGGGGTGATTTTATGGCAGCCAGATGGTATAATTTCCCACAGGTGAAGTAGGTCCTCAGAGCTCCCGGTGAATAGATGGAGGATGGTGAGTGGTGCAGCAAAGAATGAAGGACACAGTTGTGCAGTCTTTTTACCTGGTTTACTGATGGTAGCAGGTAGCCACAGTCCAGGGCACCAGATCACAGGTACAGGCAGAGTCCGGCCGGCTTGGAAGCGAGTTCAGAGTCCGGCTTTATCTGGTGGAGTTAAAAGCCTTCCTTCTAGCGCTGTGTTGTTATGGTCCCTTTCTGCCTAGAGCTTTGTAACAAGGTCCTCTCAGTTATCTCTGTCCTTTGTGTAAGTGGGACACAAACCCACATGACAGGTGACTCGAGCCTTTTTACAGGGTCTCTATCACGACCTGGGCTCTATGTGTCACTGTTTCTCCTGGGTATTAGGGCGGAAAGGTGATGTATAATCCAGCTGTCCTGCTGGTTTCTGCTATGTGTCTTAGAGTCCCACAAAAGCCTCGGTCTTCTGGCTACCAATGTCTGCGTTCAATCAGGGATGTAGCCCAGTCCCAGCTATTTTCCCCTGTAGTCACACTCCTGTGCTTCGCTCTCCAGCACATTAGCTAAGAGCTGTTCTTCCTTCTATATCTCGCTATCTAGGAGCTACAGCACCTCAGGCTGTACGCCCCCTCACCCATCCTTCTGCCTCAGACTGCTCCGATTTGCTGTCTGGCACCAACTGTTTAAATCTTCCCCACTGCCTATCAACTGCCTAGCAACTAACTTCTCCTCCCCAACAGAGAGCAGCTCCCCTGAAGTCGGGCGTAGAGCTCTTCTTTCTGGCCTGAAGTTAGAATGGTGTTGTATGTGCTAATTACTTGTTAAGAGGAATCTTCCATCGCTTCCAAGTGTGACATCACTCTAACTAACTAACTTGCTAACTATGTTACTATGTTACTATGACATCATATTGTGTGTGGTGGACTGTACTATGGGGACATCATGCTTTGTGTGGTGGACTGTACTATGGAGACATCATACTGTGTGTGGTGGACTGTACTATGGGGAGATCATGCTTTGTGTGGTGGACTGTACTATGGAGACATCATACTGTGTGTGGTGGACTGTACCTGTACTATGGGGACATCATACTGTGTGTGGTGGACTGTACTATGGGAACATCATACTGTGTGTGGTGGACTGCACTGTGGTGACATCATACTGTATGTGGTGGACTGTACTATGTGGACATCATACTGTGTGTGGTGGACTGTACTGTGGGAACATCATGCTGTGTGGTGGACTGTGCTATGGGGTCATCATGCTGTGTGTGGTGGACTGTACTATGGGAACATCATACTGTGTATGGTGGACTGAACTATGGGAACATCATACTGTGTGTGGTGGACTGTAGTATGGGAATATCATACTACGTGTGGTAGACTGCATTGTGGTGACATCATACTGTGTGTGGTGAACTGAATAACAACTTATATGACTAAACACCATGGTAACTCATAATATGACAAAAATCTGTACCATAGGTGAAAAGGACCAACAAGACCTATCATCACGATAAGCACATAACGCGGAAAGAAAAAAGATGACAAATGGTCACACACAATAAATAGAAATACTATAAACTTTATTAATAGCATACCACAATATTAAGACCAGGTGAAAGGAGGGAAGGTAGTAACAGCACAAAAACCTCTGTTATAGAGTTAACAGGAAGGGTGCCACCAGGAATACCAGTCCTACAGGCTTATACATTATCAGAGTAGAAAAAATAAGCAAAAATAGGAAACAAATAGTAAAAAACTAAATAAACAAAAATAATAATTTGATCCTACTGCAGTCAGGAATACCAAGCCCCCTGATGAAGGTGGCCCCCTGATGAAGGTGTGATCGCCGAAACGCGCGTTGGGGTGGAAGCGTGCCTCCAGTACTACAGTCCTCTGTGCGGTGGGTACCTTGCTCCAATAATATCTACTATGTTTGTTTGATAGGCTATGGGACTTCAATTAGGTTAGCACTATAGCGGTTCTTGTATTTACCTATCTTATATGTGAACTGTTGTTATTTGGCTTGGTATTCCTGACTGCAGTAGGATCAAATTATTATTTTTGTTTATTTAGTTTTTTACTATTTGTTTCCTATTTTTGCTTATTTTTTCTACTCTGATAATGTATAAGCCTGTAGGACTGGTATTCCTGGTGGCACCCTTCCTGTTAACTCTATAACAGAGGTTTTTGTGCTGTTACTACCTTCCCTCCTTTCACCTGGTCTTAATATTGTGGTATGCTATTAATAAAGTTTATAGTATTTCTATTTATTGTGTGTGACCATTTGTCATCTTTTTTCTTTCCGCGTTATGTGTGTGGTGAACTGTACTGTGGGGATATCATTCTGTGCCGGGAAGGATGTATTGTTGGATCATCATACTGTGAGGGGGAATGTACCGTGTGGGCATTATATTGTGTGGGGAAATGTACTGTGGAGACATCATACCATGTGTGGAGGGCACTGTAAGAACCATGAAATCAGTAAGAGATTTAGAATTAAAACACAATGGGCTTCACGAGGATCAATATTTCTGTGTGTGAATAAAAAGGAGTGAGAGAGGTTAGGGTACTGACTAGGGTAAAGTAGAAATTGCCAAGGTGTGCTAAGCAGTATGTGTCTCTCTTTCCAGTCTTTCTAAGTTGGGAGGTATGATTTAGATGTTACAAGATTTCTTCCTTTCTAACGTGCCACCCATTTGTTCATGGAGTCTTACTCACATGCTGCACAGAACTTCTTTTTGAAAATAGCAGTTGATGATCATGTGACCAAATCTGTCCATCAGCCATGGGAAATCTGTTTATCAAGTGCATGAGGCTAACGGACAGGTCTGGTCACATGTTACTCACCATGCTGCCATTTTGTGAATAGGAGAGCTGTGCAGTCAGTTAGGATGGAGGAGAAGGAGGAGAACCTATAATACGTATATAATAGTAAGTATCTCAAAATCATGTCCCGGACACATCAGTGAAAATAAAAGTGGGCACCCCCATTAAAAGGAAGTGAAAGAAAAACTGACTTTCTAGTCCATAACAACCAACCAGAGCTCAGGTTTAATTTTTTAAACCATTCCTGTAAATTGAAAGCTGCGCTGTGATTGGTTGCTAGTCTCTTTTATCTTTGATTCCAGTCCTGAGGCTGAAAATGTTCATGACACATTAGTGGTAATTCTGTTCTCATAGATGAAATATTCACAGCCAGTTCATCTTTGATATGTGAATTTGGTGTCAGGAAGAGGCCACCGAATATGCTAGAACCTGTCTCTCTCTCATAATAACAGCAACAACAACAAAAAAAAAAGACAAATATATTTCGTCTTTGTCTTCGCAGTGAAAGTAATAAAGCAACGTGGACACAAAATACATACTCACACAGTAAAATTAGTCATTTAATTCATACATTTCAACATCTGATGTCAAACGAACGTGCTAATTTGTAGGCAATTAACACATCCAAAGAGACATCTTAAATGTAAGCATAAGCCAGCTCAATGAGAAGAAAGCAGAACATTTCAAAGCTCATATAGATTATTTTTTTTATCCTGGAGAAAGAGGACTTCAAGGGACCTTTGCTCCTCTCCATTATTTCTTCACCTTAAACACTCTGGTGCTCTCCGAGGAGCCATTCGCAATAAAGTCATATGGACTTTTATAAGTGCTGTGTGTAAGGTGATGCCCTTGACATGTTCTATATTATATTCTACAGCTATTACTTTACACTCTGGATGTCGTGCATTAGAAGACCCCGCAGCAGAGACACATTTAAAGGGGAGGGTCCAGGCTTTCCGCAGTTTTAATAGATGTTTTGTTAAAACTACAAACTGCCTAAGGTAATTTCGTGATCTCTGACCATAAAAGAAATATAGATTTTTTTCTCTACTTCTAATGCATAACATTAACTCTTTTATTGCAAAGTTTTATGAATAATGGTGGAATCTAACTTTATAAGATGCTTTAACACATTCTGCAGCTGAAGTAGTGATTTTAAAAGCGTAAAAACCTTTTTTTTTTTTGAAGGGCAGGTTGTAAATATTTATTTTACTTGCATAGCATTATCATACGCTGCAGTGTTTTAGAGCTAGTATCATCCCTGTTCCAATTGGGGCTCATAAACTAAACTCCCTAGGAGTCCAGGGATGGACATATTATTGGTGCAATCTGTACAGAGGTCCAAGAGGTCAGGGGACTATTGGACTGTAAAGGACCCATATAATGTTCTTTCACAGGGACCCTTTTTGGTGTGTGTCTGTCAGTGTATGAGTATGTCTTTAGAGTGTGAGAAGAAACCTATGCAAACAAGAGGAGAACATAGTATCTATCTACTTGCACATGTTGTTCTTGATGGGGTTTGAGCCAAGAATCACAGCAAAACGATAGTGCTAACCACTGTGCTGCCCCATATATTAGTAAAATAGAAAAATACTGCATACCTTATATGCTATACATTATGCATTATTGTTGCATAGAGTCCCCTTACACATTATATAAATGTCAGGATCAGCCAACAATCTAATGTGTACAGTCTGTCATATGTAAGGGGGCCTATCAGCTTTTCTCTAATATTATCTGTCCTGTTGAATTTCAATAGCTGATCCTTTTTTCTTCCAGGAGGTAAGCTGCTGCCTGATTACTCTGGCAGTGGCTCTTTCAGAGAACATAAGAATGCTTGGCCGAGCCATACGTTCCTGTGTAGGGGAGAGTTAGTTGTCAGCAGAATTAATGTGTATTGGTATCTTTTGTTATAATGTTTACGTAAAATTGTTCCTGAGAAGTAAGAAATATTCAGTATTTTTTAAGATATCTTTTTTTTCCGGGGCTTAAAATGTGTTGTTTAAACTTCTTGCCAGCACCGTAGAATTCTGACTGCACACGATGCACGCACTCTGAGGATTCAACAGTCTGCAGTCACATAGAGTAACTGCAGACTTTCATGACAAACCTGGATAATCTCTTTAAAAATATGAATTTTTCTAAATATACAAAAATATATTTAACAATATTGATTTAAGCAATTAATCATTTCTTGATGATGCATTCCCTTTATGGAGCCCTTGTCAGCTACTTTTAGTGTATAATTTTTTTATTATTTTTTTTCTTCATTTTTCATTTATTGTCATATTAATTCATTCTTATTCTTTATTTAAATCTAGTATGTGCAGTTGGACTCTCATCAGTAGTCTACTCTCTATATTGAGGAGTGTGCCTGGATTCTCCTAAAATACCACCATTTAAGATCGTATATACAGGCAGACCGGACTTTGGATGATCCATTTAATCATCAATTGATGTTTTTTTTAATCTGGTTGGATTGCAATGCTTTGTGTGCTGTTTTGTATATGGCCATCTCATTGTTTTGTACATTGTAAATGTAAGTTGGCAGCTTCACTTAGCTTGTACAGTTTTGCCCACACTTATGCCATCATCCAAGATGACTGCCGTGGTGCATGCATACGAGGTATGTCCTGATTATGCCAGCATCTCCTAAGGCATCCAATTGGCTCAGCGCAGGTCCTCTGATGTCATAGGAAATTTTTCCTTGACCTGCTCTGATACCAGGACAAGCCAGAAGTGATGTTAGTGCAGTTCGGGATCCACCCCCCTTGCGCTCACAGAGCGGCGATTATTTTTATCAGGTGTGTAGGGAATATTTATGGCCCATCAATGCGCAGCAACACACACAAGCCCCCCGAGGAAGCCATCAGCGTGAAACGTGCGTTGGGGTTCTTGACAGCGCATGCATCCCCTCCATGCCCCAAATGGGTAAGCACTATTTATGGCACTTTCTATAGACACTTGGCACTTTACTTAGATTGACTTAAGACTAGCCATATGCAGTTTGTTCTTTTACTCTGGGTACCACAGGCATTATACTCCTCATTGAACTTAGGCCAGATTTGCATGCATAGTTCATTTGGGTAACTACATCTGTGGTCCCTGGGGTAGTCAAGCTTACAGAGCCCTTTTACTATTATCAGTATTAATATTTTTGATTGTGCCTCCTTGGTGCAGTGCCACTTTTGGCAACACATGGTTGGTAGGTGCGATGCTTTTTGTAATTGTGCCATCACCATTTTTCTATTCCAAACACTGCATTTTTTACTTGTTTTGTCTTCATATTTGTTCAATAAAAGTTTATTTTTTATAACATAGTTTGCAGTTTTTGATTTTTGGGATGTTATACTCTGTAGTTCTCTGTAGGATTCATGTATGATGGGAGTTGTCCTGTTTTCTTTTTTGCACTCCAGCACTATTTCCGGATTGTTATGATTGTATGTGTTTTGGAGATGTCGGCTTGTGTCAAACTACTTTTAGTGTATAATCTACAGCAAAGGTGTCAAACTGCATTCCTCGAGGGCCGCCAACAGGTCATGTTTTCAGGATTTCCTTGTATTGCACAGGTGATAATTTAATCACCTGCACAGAATGATTCTAGCACCTTGTGGAATGCTAAGGAAATCCTGAAAACATGACCTGTTGGCGGCCCTCGAGGAATGCAGTTTGACACCTCTGATCTACAGTACGCTCCCATGAGTATGAAACCCTGGTTCCGGACATGTGCATATTATACTGCTTCTTAACCCCCAGTTCTTGCTGCAGGTCTGTGACAAGAGTGTGCCATGCTGTAATAAGTAGTCCATTCTCCTACTGCTGACTTGTATGTCTCATGCTACCGACTAGTCCTCGATATGCTAAGTTTTACAGGAAAATTGGAGGCATGCAAGAAAGTATGCAAATGAAAAGTAGATTAATTTTCTCAGTGTCAGGTACTTTAACAGTTTAAAATAACAAAGTTGGAAAAAATTGGCATGAGAACGCCAATAGTCACAACATTTTGGAGACTTTTCAATCTGTGGTAAGCCAGATTTGTGATGTAAACACTCCGATAAATTAGGACTTATCAGTGTGATGAACAGTATTCACCGATCACTCCTATAACCCATTAGGCATTTGTGGAAAATCGGGGTCAGTAGCTGCTCTAGTCCGCTGACCCGAGACCGCATGGACACGGGATCATCCCACTGAACGTCCACTTTCCTTTTGCCGTGGGCATAACAGCTCTCAGACATAAAAGGGGTCGTAAATATGGATACTTAAGCTACGGCAATGCCCTGCACATAAGGTAAGTGACAAAGTGAATCAGAAGAATTATACTACATTTCTAATAGGAAGTGTTTGCTAATATTAATATTATTACACCTAGTATATAGTGGGATAGTAGATTGGAGGTGAGAATACCCCTTTGACTCTTGTTCCCCTGTGCGGCTTCATAGGCTGCACCAATGGTAGTTGCACCCCTGCCTAATAGTCTAAAGTTGGCTTCTGTTAAACTGAAACGCTCATCATCACCGAGCTGAGATATATAATAGGCTGAAACTCTCATAGTGCAGCAAACAATCCCAGATTATGATGTACTGGATCAATGTTTTAAATTAGCTCCTTATCAGGCAAGTATTCTGGAGAAGCTTTATACCTTTTGTCTCCACGGAAAAACAGAAATTTGGCATGGCTAAAGGAGATTGAAAACCCTTTTCTTTTAGCGCATGGGATTGTTTTTCTTCATCCTTAGACACGTGGTTAAAATTGAAGTCTATTACACTATTCCGCACAGAGCCTTACCGGGTAAGAGTTTGGTTTGTGGCGCTTGGGTAACGCTTCACTGACTTTAAGGAGATGTTCTTGCTTGATTGTTGCAAAATACTTAGTGTATGAAACTTGTGTGTATATTCAATTATTAATACACTTGGGTAATGGGCTTGCTTTGTTTTCTGATAAAAAATTAAAGCCTAAAATGGTCTGCTTTGAATTTTAAAGTATTATGAACCTTAGAAAAGGTAATCCAAGAGAAAAGCTAGAACTTTAACCTTTTATTGCACATATACCTGGCTTAAACAGGGCTGTATTTGGTATTGCATCCCAAACTAATTGAGGTGAGTCCAATACCAAACACAACTAGTGATGAGCGAATATACTCGTTACTCGAGATTTCTCGAGCATGCTCGGGGGTCCTCTGAGTAGTTTTTTAGTGCAAGAAAAACTAAATCTCCGAGCATTAAAAAATACTCGAAGGACCCCGAGCATGCTCGGGAAATCTTGAGTAACGAGTATATTCGCTCATCACTAAACACAACTCAAGAAAGTCAAATGCTCAATCCTTTTAGTCTTCCGTTAGATTAGCTACAGACAGAAGATTTTGAAAGTGGTTTTCTTGCTTTTCAACATACATAATATAAAACGTGGCCAGTTCAAGTGTTTATGGAAGTTTGTCAGACATCTAAGGCATCTTCACACATCTGTGAAACACAGACCATACTCACATCTCAATACCTAGCCTGACCGCTGGATCTGCTGAACTCAGCTAACCTTACATGTGGCAGATCAAGTATTGTGATTTGAGCACAATCTGTGTTTTATGGATGTGTAGAGCTGGCCTAAGGACTGTGAATGGTCTTCATAACATCTGATTTAGAATTGGGGCAAACTCTCTTAGCATCCAACAATATATAGCTTAAATGCACTCTCGTGACCACATGCAGTGACATTTCCCCATAAAATTGGTTTCTACAGCCATGAATTCTGATTATACAACCCGTGGCAAAAATTATGGAATCACCGGCCTTGGAGGATGTTCATTCAGTAGTTTAATTTAGTAGAAAAAAAGCAGATCACAGACATGGCACAAAAACTAAAGTCATTTCAAATGGCAACTTTCTGGCTTTAAGAAACACTAAAAGAAATCAAGGACAAAAAATGTGGAAGTCAGTAATGGTTACTTTTTTTAACCAAGCATAGGGGAAAATTATGGAATCACTCAATTCTGAGGAAAAAAATTGTGGAATCATGAATAACAAACAAACAAAAAACATTCCAAAACTTCACTAGTATTTTGTTGCACCGCCGCTGGCTTTTATAACAGCTTGCAGTCTCTGAGGCATGGACTTAATGAGTGTCAAACAGTACTCTTCATCAATCTGGCTCCAACTTTCTCTGATTCCTGTTGCCAGATCAGCTTTGCAGGTTAGAGCCTTGTCATGGACCATTTTCTTCAACTTCCACCAATGATTTTCAATTGGATTGAGATCCAAGCAATTTGCAGGCCATGACATTGACCTTATGTGACTTTTTTCAAGGAATGTTTTTACAGTTTTTGCTCTATGGCAGGATGCATTATCATCTTGAAAAATTATTTCATCATCCCCAAACATCCTTTCAATTGATGGGATAAGAAAAGTGACCAAAATATCAACATAAACTTGTGCATTTATTGAAGATTTAATGGCAGCCATCTCCCCAGTGCCTTTACCTGACATGCAGCCCCATGTCATCAATGACTGTGGAAATTTGCATGTTCTCTTCAGGCAGTCATCTTTTTAAATCTAATTGGAATGGCACCAAACAAAAGATCCAGCATCATCACCTTGCCCAATGCAGATTCGTGATTCATCACTGAATATGACTTTCATCCCGTCATCCACAGTCCACGATTGCTTTTCCTTAGCCCATTGTAACCTTGTTTTTTTCTATTTAGGTGTTAATGATGGCTTTTGTTTAGCTTTTCTGTATGTAAATCCCATTTCCTTTAGGCGGTTTCTTACAATTTGGTCACAGACGTTAACTCCAGTTTCCACTCATTCGTTCCTTGTTTGTTTTGTTGTGCATTTCCTGTTTTGGAGACATATTGCTTTAAGTTTCCGGTCTTGATTCTTTGATGTCTTCCTTGGTCTACCAGTATGTTTGCCTTTAACAACCTTCCCATGTTGTTTGTATTTGGTCCAGATTTTAGACACAACTGACTGTGAAAAACCAACATCTTTTTCAACATTTTGTGATGATTTACCCTCTTGTTTTCAAATATTTTTATTAAACATTTTGACAAATTTTACAATATGGAATAAGGGGGGAAAGGGAAAAGGAACGAGGAAAAGGAAATAAGGGAAAGAAAACCCCATACGCAGTGGGGTTTGAAACACAGGCATTCAAAAACAGACCAAAGTATAGTTGCTTAATTATACTACACATATGGAACCTACAAAGAAAGAGAAAAGAAAAGTAATAATTATTCTATCTTATATGAAGTAGCTATAGATTTTAGCAAGGTAAGATGTTGCTTAAAAGCTAGGCCTAGCAGTAAAAACAATGGTACACATATCAAAAGTAGAATAGCCTAAGCTTAAAAAGTAAAAGAACTATATATACATAATGCTTACGAGTAAAACAAAGAAGTAGGTTATAAAATAGCTTCAATATCTAGTTAAAATGTACAATACTCAGTAGTCTTAGTATGCTAAATTAGTAGTCCGTGACATAAAAGTAGATTAAAAAGTCGTATAAAAAATTTAAAAAAAATGCCTGTAACAAGTCCGAGAGTGTACCCGACACCCCAAAGACCTAGTGGAGGAAAGTTCGGTTTTGATCCAAAAAAACTGACAAGTAAAAAAAAAATAATAAATTTAAACTATGAAGTGGAAATAAGTTGTTTCAGCTAGTCAAATGACTAAACGTTGAATAGATGTTGCATATTAGTCCAGAACAGGGTCTGTCAAATTGTAGAGGGAGAATTAAAAGCGGCTTCGGAGGGCTTGATTCCAGCACGTTTTAAAAATTCAATACCCTCATCCAGAGAGGAAACATAAACAAATCCTGACGGAAGCCTCACCCGGAGAGTTGATGTTCTAGTCCAGGTATAAGAAAGGCCAGCTCGAAGTAATGAACGAGTAATATGAGAAAAAATTCTCCTGTTTTGTAAAGTGACTTTTGATAAATCCTTAAAAAAAGTTAGGTGCTTATATGGAGATGAGAGGAATCTGGGAATCTTTGAAATACCCAAGAGAGCGTTCCTCATCCAGTTTGGGTAAAACGTAACAATCACGTCGCATGACAGATCCTTGGAAAGAGTGGGCGGTCTGCGAATTCTAACCGCTTTTTCTATCAGAGGGCCTTCGATAGAGTTAGGAAGTAAGTTGGAAATCATTGATGTTATATAGCTCTCCAACTGGGAAGCTTGAATCGTCTCTGGTATGCCCCTAATTTTGATATTGTTCTTCCTTCTGAAATCTTCAAAATTGGCTAAATTGGTTTTTAAAAGATCCATTTTTTCCTGAATCTTCTCCAACGAATCTGAGGGTTTAGAAATGGTTTGGAGAACATTCTGTAGATTTTTTTTGCGTTCGTATTTATATGCAGATGAGTCTTGGTCAAAAGAAATTCCGGTAGATATAATAGGAGGGTTTGTCTTAGTGACTGGTTCAACGGAAGTTACTATCTCTTGAAAGAGCTTTTTTATGAATGCTTGGGATGCTTTTGAGTTAAATGATTGTTTAGGGTCAGAAATAACATCCCCTCCACAAATATTCATAGTGGTCAAAAAAGCCTTAAGAAGATACACAATAAACCCCTCAGTAGGATCATCATCAGATGCTGGGATCCCATCCAATTTTACTAGTGCAGGGGAAGACTTTTTTAATCTGCGTTTTTCAGGCTTTTTAAGAGGTTCACAAGGAACCTCATTAGAAGAAGAATAACTGGAGAAATTAACCGTATCATAGCCAGTAAGAACCAAATCATCACTATCCATATATGACTCCTTTGAGTCTAATCCCTCTGATCCCTCCAAGGATCCATTAGAGCTGCTGGATGAGTCAGTCAATAAGCCCCCTACTTCTCCCCCCTCCTGCTTTTTCCTTGAAGCTACTAAACTATTAAGGGAAGTAAATAGTGATTCATAGTACTCCGTTTTGGACTTGGAGTCATCCATTGTAAACTTTAGACCCTCAGGTTTTTCCTCTGGTAATATTTCTTTAAGGTTCCCTTTTTGAGAGTCTCTGTAGAAATGGCAGGAGGGGCTTATAACAGTGGGGTTATGGTTTAATTGCATATCATATTTCCTAATAGAACTGGTAATTCCAGCTAACCCCCCCACGGTGTAATTACAGGGGAAAGAATTTTCACATGTATTGGGATGGTATAGGGTATTGCTTACCCACTCAGTAATCCTTTGTTCCTCTCCATTTTTAATTCCTGAAGTAGCATTGTCCTCTCCCTTAGCTGCACCATCTTCTTTAACTGAGTCACCTCGGTTCAGCGTCTCTTCACTCCGCTCCATGTGCTGCGGCGCTCCCTCCTGTACTTCCGGTGAGAGGCTCCCCCGACACGATCCTGATACCACTTCCCCAGCAGGGAGCGGCTCTCCTTTCTGTGTCCCCTGTGCTGCAGTCTGTGTCGCAGTCCCGGTCCGGGTCCCGGCGGCCGCTAGGCTCTTCGGCACAAACTCCTGTGCCCTGTGATTTAGGCTGCTGCTCCGGGTTTGGCTGGGCAGCTGCGGCTTGCCGGGTGCCTGCAGTGGATGAGTCCCCTCTTTACTCTCAGCTGCTACTTGCTTCCTCCCGGCGCCCGGGTCCACCGCAGCTCCATGCTTCTTTGTGCTGCCACTTACCAGTGACAGCATAGCTGGGAGAGGAGCTTTCAGCCTGGTCTGAGTCCCATAAGTCTGCTGTACACCAGAGATCCTCAGCTTAGCTGGGTGTCGGCAGGGTGTCGGCTTCAAAGGTGCAGGTCTGCCATGCATTCCTCCATGTGAGGGCTGAACTCCTCCAGAGCCACGTCTGCATTTCTGTCCTGGAGAAGTGTTTCTTTTCACAGGATTGGGTCCATTCTTCTTGTAATCAGTGCCAGGCATATTCATGAATGCTTTAGGACCCAAATAATCCACTTTTGTAAGCTTTTTAGTAGCTTGGATCTGGGAAATTACAGGAGCTCCTGTAACACAGGTCTGCTCCTGCTCCCGTGCAAACCACGCCCCATGATTTACCCTCTTTTAGAGTTTGATAATCCTCTTCTTTGTTTCAATTGACATCTCTCGTGTTGGAGCCATGATACATGTCAGTCCACTTGGTGCAACAGCTCTCCAAGGTGTGATCACTCCTTTTTAGATGCAGACTAGCGAGCAGATCTAATTTGATGCAGGTGTTATTTTTCGGCATGAAAATTTACAGGGTGATTCCATAATTTTTTTCTCAGAATTGAGTGATTCCATAATGTTTCCCCTATGCTTGGTTCAAAAAGTAACTGACTACCACATTTCTTGTTCTTGATTTCTGTTAGTTTCTTAAAGCCAGAGAGTTGCCATTTGACTTTAGTTTTGTGCCATGTCTGTGATCTGCTTTTTTTCTACCAAATTAAAAAACTGAATGAACATCTTCCAAGGCCGGTGATTCCATAATTTTTGCCAGGGGTTGTATGACTTAACCTAATATTAGATACCATTTTCCCACAAGTAGCACGTCACAATTTTTATATCACAACTACATTATGTCACAGTGTTTTCATTAATGTCTGTCAACATTGCCCCTTTCAATACTATCTACAGCTAATAGGTGCCCATACACCTTAGACATGTTGGATGAATGTTTATTTGGCATACAGTTGTCGTTCCTGTCTCCCACATGCAAGACACGGTTTGAGAAAACTTTGGTGGTGACTTATGGCCTAGAGATCGAATGGATGAATTGTTTGAAATGGCAGTATGATGGCTCAGTAGTTTTGTAAATAGTAAACAGTAAACGGAATCTTTGAGGAGTTTGTATGTCCTTGTAAAACAGCTTTTCTCAAACTTCAGTCCTCACAGCCCCCCAACATGTCATGTTTTCAGGATTTCCATAGTATTGCACAGGTGGTGGTAGCATTATCAAGGCATCACAAATTCTCTCACCAGTGCAACACAATGGAATCCATGAAAAGATGACTTGCTGGGCGCCGTGAGAACTGAAGTTTGGGAAACACTGCTCTAAAATGTAGCAAAATTTGAATGAAAATTTGTGACATACTGCTCCAGGAGAAATTAAGTGCATTTGTTCAAACAAATATTGTGACTTTTTAAAAAAATTTAATAGAGGAATCAGCCAAAATCATCTGCATACCCCAAACCCTGTTAATAATGGCTAGTATAAAAAAGAAAAGGGAAAACTAATATAACATATAGACTTTAAAAAAGGCGTAAATTAAAAGAAGAATAAGAAGTTAATGAAAAACAGGTGAAATTAGACAATGTCCTCGTTTGTGTCTGTTTTTAACCCCTTAACCCCCAATGGTTGTTTGGACGTTAATGACCGGGCCAATTTTTACAATTCTGACCACTGTCCCTTTATGAGGTTATAACTCTGGAAATCTTCAACATATCCTGATGATTCTGACAAAGTTTTCTCATGACATATTTTACTTCATGATAGTGGTAAAATTTCTTTCATATTACCTGCAATTATTTGTGAAAAAAACTGAAATTTGGCAACAATTTTGAAAATTTCGCAATTTTTCAACTTTGAATTTTCATGCCCTTAAATCACAGAGATATGTCACAAACAATACTTAATAAGTAACATTTCCCACATGTCTAGTTTACATCAGCACAATTTTGGAACCAAAATTCTTTTTGGTTAGGGAGTTATAAGGGTTAAAATTTGACCAGCAATTTCTCACCATTTTTTTTAGGGACCACCTCACATTTGAAGTCATTTTGAGGGGTCTATGTGATAGAAAATACCCAAGTGTGACACCATTCTAAAAACTGCACCCCGCAAGGTACTCAAAACCATATTCAATAAGTTTATCAACCCTTGAGGTGTTTCACAGGAATTTTTGGAATGTTTAAAAAATAATGAAAATGTATCTTTTTTTCACAAAAAATGTATTTCAGCGCCAATATGTTTTATTTTTCCAAGGGTAACAGCAGAAGTTGGACCTCAAAAGTTGATGTACAATTTATCCTGAGTACGCTGTAACCCCATATGTAGGTTTAAACCACTGTTTAGGCGCATGGCAGAGCTCGGAAGGGAAGGAGCGCCGTTTGACTTTTCAATGCAAAATTGACTGGAATTGAGATGGGATTTCATGTTGTGTTTGGAGAGCCCCTGATGTGCCTAAACATTGAAACCCCCCCAAGTGACACCATTATGGAAGGTAGACCCGCTAAGGAACTTATCTAGATGTGTAGCGAGCACTTTGTCCCACCAAGTGCTTTACCGAAGTTTATAATGTAGAGCCGTAAAAATAAAAAATCATATTTTTCCCAAAATTAATTTTTCACCACAAATTTTTTATTTTCCCAAGGGTAACAGAAGAAATTGGAACCAAAAAGTTGTTGTGCAAATTGTCCTGAGTACGCTGATACCACTGTTTGGGCGCATGGCAGAGCTCGGAAGGTAAGGAGCGCAGTTTGATTTTTCAAAGCAAAATTGACTGGAATTGAGATAGGACACCATGTCATGTTTGGAGAGCCCCTGATGTGCCTAAACATTGAAACCCCTCACAAGTGACACCATTTTGGAAAGAAGACCCCCTAAGTAACTTATCTAGATGTGCTCTGAGAACTTTGAACCTTCAAGAGTTTCACTACAGTTTATGACGCAGAGCCGTGAAAATAAAAAATCCTTTTTTTCCACAAAAAGTATTTTTTAGCCCCTAGTTTTGTATTTTCCCAAGGGTAACAGGAGAAATTGGACACCAAAAGTTGTTGTACAATTTGTCCTGAGAACACTGACACCCCAAATTTGGGGGGTAACCACCGTTTGGGTGCATGGCAGAGCTCGGAAGGGAAGGAGCGCCATTTGGAATGCAGACTTAGATGGATTGGTTTGCAAGCATCACGTTGCATTTGCAGAGCCCCTGATGTACCTAAACAGTAGACCCCTCTAAGGAACTTATCTAGATGTGTTTTGAGAACTTTGAACCCCCATGTGTTTCACTACAGTTTATAATTCAGAGCGGTGAAAATAAAGAATATTTATTTCCCACAAAAATTATATTTAGCCCCCTGGTTTTGTACTTTCCCAAGGGTAACAGGAGAAATTGGACACCAAAAGTTGTTGTGCAATTTCTCCTGAGTACGCTGATACCCCATATGTTGTGCTAAACCCCTGTTTGGGCGCACGGGAGAGCTCCGAAGAGAAGGAGCACTGTTTTACTTTTTCAATGCAGAATTGGCTGGAATTGAGATCGGATGCCATGTCGCGTTTGGAGAGCCCCTGATGTGCCTAAACAGTGGAAACCCCCCAATTCTAACAGAAACCCTAACCCAAACAAACCCCTAACCCTAATCCCTACCCTAACCATAACCCTAACCACACCCCTAACCCGAACATGCCCCTAACCCTAATCTCAACACACCCCTAACCCCAACACACCCCTAACCCTAATCCCAACCCTAACCACACCCCTAACTCCAACACACCCCTAACCCTAATCCCAACCATAACCCTAACCACACCCCTAACCCTAATCCCAACTGTAATCCCAACCGTAAATGTAATTCAATCCCTAACTTTAGCACCAACCCTAACCCGAACTTTAGCCTCAACCATAACCCTAACTTTAGCCCCAACCCTAACTGTAGCCCCAACCCTAACTGTAGCCCTAACCCTAACTTTAGCCCCAACCCTAACTTTAGCCCCAACCCTCACCCTAACTTTAGCCCCAATCCTAACCCTAACTTTAGCCCCAACCCTAACTGTAGCCCCAACCCTAGCTGTAGCCCCAACCCTAACTTTAGCCCCAACCAAACCCCTAACTTTAGCTCCAACCTTAACCCTAATAGGAAAATGAAAATAAATATATTTTTTTACATTTATTATTTTGCCCTAACTAAGGGGGTGATAAAGGGGGGTTTGATTTACTTTTATAGTGGGTTTTTAGCAGATTTTTATGATTGGCTGCTGTCACACACTAAAAGACGGTTTTTATTGCAAAAAATAGTTTTTGCGTCAGCACATTTTGAGAGCTATAATTTTTCCATATTTTGGTCCACAGAGTCATGTGAGGTGTTGTTTTTGAGGGACGAGTTGACGTTTTTATTGGTACCATTTTCGGGCACGTGACATTTTTTGATCGCTTTTTATTCCAATTTTTGTGAGGCAGAATGACCAAAAACCAGCTATTCATGAATTTCTTTTGGGGGGGCGTTTATACCGTTCCACGTTTGGTAAAATTAATCAAGCAGTTTTATTTTTCGGGTCAGTACCATTACAGCGATACCTCATTTATATCATTTTTTAATGTTTTGCCGCTTTTATACAATAAAAACTATTTTATATAAAAAATAATTATTTTTGCATTGCTTTATTCTGAGGACTATAACTTTTTTATTTTTTCGCTGATGATGCTGTATTGTGGCTCGTTTTTTGCAGGACAAGATGACGTTTTCAGCGGTACCATGTTTATTTATATTCGTCTTTTTGTTTTGTTATTCCACTTTTTGTTTGGCGGTATGATAATAAAGCGTTGTTTTTTGCCTAATTTTTTTTTTTACTGTGTTCACTGAAGGAGTTAACTAGTTGGACAGTTTTATAGGTCGGGTCGTTACGGATGAGGCAATACTAAATATGTGTACCTTTATTGTTTTTTTATCATTTAGATAAAGAAATGTGTTTATTGGAGCAATATTTTTTTTTTCTTTATTTAGGAATTATTTTTTTTTTACACATGTAAATATATATTTTCTTACTTTATAACATTTCCCCGGGGGGGACATCATTATATATTATCAGATCGCTGATCTGACACTTTGCAGTGCACTGTGTCAGATCAGCGATCTGACAGGCACTGCAGGGAGGCTTGCTGGCGCCTGCTCTGAGCAGGCTTTTGCAAGCCACCTCACTGCAGGACCCAGAAGGAGCCCCGAGGCCATTTTGGATCCGCAGGGAGGACGTAAGAGACCCTCTGAACAACGTGATCATATCACGTTGTTCCGAGGGTTTCAGGGAAGCACACAGGGAGCCCCTTCCCTGCGCGATGCTTTCCTATGCCGCCAGAATGCTGCGATCATGTTTGATCACAGTGTTCCGTGGGTTAATGTGCCGGGAGCAGTCCGTGACCGCTCCTGGCACATAGTGCCGGATGTCAGCTGTAATAATCAGCTGACACCTGGCGGCAATCGGCCGTGCTCCCCTTGTGAGCACGGCCGATCGACTATGACATACTATACTGTCACTGGGAATTAAGTTCCTGGTCACCTCGATGGGATAGTATGTCATATGGGATTATGGGGTTAAGGACTGCTAATATTGATGCACGTACACCTATTGTATTCAATAGTCATGCACACATGTGCGTGTGAAAAACCTGCAGACATGTCAGTTTTTTACGTGCAGCATGGACAAAATGCATGCCGCACACCTCCACACTGATGACAAACAGATTACATCCATGTGTCATCACCAGCGTGACACATAACGGCATCTTGCAAAAAGCTGTACAGTTCGCGCTGTTGCCAGGAGCTGGGTGCTGAAGACAGCTTTCATTTTGGTTGCCTTGTCATCCTGAGATCAGCGTGACCAGGTGACAATAATAGGAGTTGTGTTCAGCACCCAGTGAGCACATCATGTGTAAAATAAAGAGTTAATTTAAAAAATTGGTGTGGGCTCCTGCATAATTTTGATAACCAGCAGAGGGAAAACCCACAGCTGAGTGCTGAAGTTACTAATCTTGGAAAGGGGACAAAATCCCAAAAGGTTCCAAGGCTATTAACAACAGCTCACAGCTGTTTGCTTAGCCTTTACTGGCTAGTTTATGGTAAACCCCAGAAAAAAATGGACGTTGGGTCCCCCTATAAATTCTAACCAGCAAAGGCTAAACAGCCAGCTGTGGGTTGATATTAATAGCCTGGGAAGGGGCCATGGATATTGCCCACTCTCCCAGGCTACTAACATCAGGCTTAAGTCATCCCCAGAAATGACACATCCATAAGATGTGCCAAATCTGGTTCTTAGCCTCACTCTTCCCACTTGAATTGGTGCAGTGATAAGTGGGATAATTGTGTTGGGGTTGATGTCAGTTGACATCAAGCCTTGGGGTTTGTAATGGAGAAGCATCTGTAATGATACCCCCATTACTAACCGCATAGTCAAATTGTAAAAAAGACATAGCAAGAATAAAGTCATTTATTTGAAGTAAATCATTTTACCATAATGTTCCCATTTATTACTCTAAAAATGAAAATAATAAAAAACTAAATCCTCACATGTCCAATGACAATGCATTTGTCCCACACCGTAATCCATTTCTGCTTCATCTGGATTTCAAACTGAATGGTGGCATGATGCGATCATTTAGCCTGAAATCCAGGAGACACTGAGTTGAGCATCAAAGCGTAGCTTCAGTGATGATCGGTAACATCATAGAGGTTACTGCCGGTCACTGCGAGGTGTTCCCATGCTCAGTTCAATGTGAGCCGGATGATGAACTGCAATAATCTTCATGACGTCACCGCTAGCACTGTGAGAAATTTCTCAAGCTGCTAGAGGTGATCTCATTGAGTTCACCTCAGTTCATCGGGCCTCTCACAATGAGCTTCTGGAGGGAACTGCAGCTTCAGTGACCTGAAGTAATCTTAGTGACGTCACCGCCACTCACTGATGCTGCGCTCTGATGTCTACTGGATTTCAGGCTGAACGGTTGTATCATGCCACTGTTCAGTTTGAACTCCAAATGAAGCAGGCTGGATTAAGACATGTGACAAATAGATTATCGTCAGATAGGTGAGGTATATGTTTTTTTTATTTTCATTTTTGCAGTATTAAATGTGAAAATTACGGTAGGGTGTGTTTATTTCAATTAAAGGACTTTATTCTTACTGTGTTTTTTTAGAATACGACTATGTGGTTAGTAATGGGGGCGTTTTAAAGATACCTCTCCATTACTAACATCTAGGCTTGATGTCAGCTGACAAAACAAAGCTGACATCAATCCCAACCCTATTACGGCACTTGCTTATGCCACAGGTCAAGTACGAAGAGTGCCATTTCTTGCACTGGCATTTCTTATTGATGTGCCATTTCTGGGGCCTCTGTGGGCTAATATTATTAGCCTGTGAGGGGAGCCAGTATCCATGGCCCATTCCCTGGCTATTAATTTCAGCACACAGCTGTCTGTATAGCCTTTGCTGGTTAGAATTCATAGGGGCAATCTATGTCATTAGTTTACATGGGGGGAACATTTAAACTAATCAGTAAAGGCTAAGCAAACAACTGTGAGCTGTTATTAATAGCCTGGGAATATTTAGGGCTAATGGCCCCTTTCCCAGATTATTAACATCAGCCCCCAGCGGTCGGCTTTCCCTCTGCTGATTTTGAAAGTTACGCAGAAGGCCATGCGTTTTATTTTTAATTATTTATTTATTTATTAGAAAACAACACAAAGCACTGATTATATAGCATGCTGACATGTATCTATCTATCACATTTTTCATCACTATATTTATCTTTGAACATCTTTAATACCTAACACTTTTTAATTTATTTTCTGTATTTCAAGCCATACACACTGACAGCATAATGGCAACACACGGACACACTGATGCGGATAGCACATGGACACACGGATGTGACAAATGGATACACGAAAATCACACAGATGTCACATGCGTACACATGGATATGGACCACGAATCTCACCAGAATTTGTTTTACCAGTATGGGAATCACCAGGACGTCTGAAGGAGGACTTAGATGAATACCTCGTATCAGTTATATGGTAAGAGTTTCCGTGTTTTCTTTGTTCTGCAAGGAGAAAAGTAAATGATAAATCAGTTTTACCCTCTAATAAAATAGTGTTTGCTTGTCTTCAATTTCTCTCCAGAGCTCCTTCTTCAACCCCTTTTTCAGCTCCATTATGCGATGACCCTTACACTTCATCCTCTGCTCCCTTGTAACTGAAGCTGCATTCCGCATCCCCTTTAATCTTCATTTATTTGTTTATTCTTATCTCCAGCACTATACATCACCATATTTTCTTCTGTCCTTGTTCCTCCTGCATGCTGTAATTCCCTTCATCCTTCACTGTAGCTAATTAAAGCCTTTGACTCCAATGGCAGCTCCATGTTTCCCTCTCCGCAGTATACTGAATGGATTTAGAAGAAGCCACAGGCAGGAATTATTTCAATTTTTTTTTAAACAAGGTCTTTCCTGTTCTTTGCAGAAGAGCTGATAATACAAAAAACCGAGCTTTGAATTTACGTATTAATGCTGTCCCTCATGTAGAAAAATCTAAGGAACACAGATCTTCTCTCGTCTCTCCGTATACATACAAGGCGCAGTTTGAATTGTTTATTAACTGGTTTAATTGCAGAGGTGCGTGTAATTTATCCCCTGCAAATCTCCTAAGGCACCCAGGTCCATCATTGTGATTGACTGTAATGACTTCTTAAAACTGCTACCAGGGATCATGTAGCTTGCACTGCGATTTGAAGAAAACCCACACAACGATCACTCTTACACCAAATCAATCACGTTAGACGGCATCTCCTTAGTTGTAATTTTAAGAAAAAACATTATTGAAATTTCATGGAAATGCGAAGTTAATGACGCAAGGGATAGGAAAGATAATAATAAAAATAAAAGAATAAATGGGATTTCAAACAAATATTGTGATTTTATTATTACTATATATATATATATATATATAAATGAAATGGATAGTCTTACAATAGGTCATTAATGTATGGCAGTCACAGGGGCAAATGCACCACTTTAGCTATGAGAAAGATGACAATATTAATTCCTACTTTTCCGAGCAAACAAATCGAACATTTGCATGGCCCCATAGACTAACATGGGTGTGAAAATATGCTTGTTTGCACCTTCCCTAAGCAGGGCCGGTTTTAGACAAAGTGGGGCCCTAGGCAAAAGTTTAAAATGAGGCCCCCAATGCTCACATACATATTGCACCATGACGCTCAAACATTTTGGTTGCATTTACATGCGTTGAGTTCAGACCGTTCGATGCGTGCGATTGACAACATTGAAGTAGTTTGGCTCTTGTTTCTCGGCCTCTTTACATCGTCTGAGGACGAATCGAATGATGGGGACAGAACGCTAGTAGATCAATCTGTCCCCATATAGTATCATGCTATAAGCAGCAGGGCTGTGTGTGTGTGTGTGTGTGTGTGTGTGTGTGTGTGTGTGTGTGTGTGTGTGTGTGTGTGTGTGTGTATATATATATATATATATATATATATATATATATATATACACTCACCGGCCACTTTATTAGGTACACCTGTCCAACTTCTTGTTAACACTTAATTTCTAATCAGCCAATCACATGGCGGCAACTCAGTGCATTTAGGCATGTAGACATGGTCAAGACAATCTCCTGCAGTTCAAACCGAGCATCAGTATGGGGAAGAAAGGTGATTTGAGTGCCTTTGAACGTGGCATGGTTGTTGGTGCCAGAAGGGCTGGTCTGAGTATTTCAGAAGCTGCTGATCTACTGGGATTTTCACGCACAACCATCTCTAGGGTTTACAGAGAATGGTCCGAAAAAGAAAAAAAATCCAGTGAGCGGCAGTTCTGTGGGCGGAAATGCCTTGTTTATGCCAGAGGTCAGAGGAGAATGGGCAGACTGGTTCGAGCTGATAGAAAGGCAACAGTGACTCAAATCGCCACCCGTTACAACCAAGGTAGGCCTAAGAGCATCTCTGAACGCACAGTGCGTCGAACTTTGAGGCAGATGGGCTACAGCAGCAGAAGACCACACCGGGTACCACTCCTTTCAGCTAAGAACAGGAAACTGAGGCTACAATTTGTACAAGCTCATCGAAATTGGACAGTAGAAGATTGGAAAAACGTTGCTTGGTCTGATGAGTCTCGATTTCTGCTGCGACATTCGGATGGTAGGGTCAGAATTTGGCGTAAACAACATGAAAGCATGGATCCATCCTGCCTTGTATGGAGCATCTTTGGGATGTGCAGCCGACAAATCTGCGGCAACTGTGTGATGCCATCATGTCAGTATGGACCAAAATCTCTGAGGAATGCTTCCAGCACCTTGTTGAATCTATGCCACGAAGAATTGAGGCAGTTCTGAAGGCAAAAGGGGGTCCAACCCGTTACTAGCATGGTGTACAGGTCCTTCTCAAAAAATTAGCATATAGTGTTAAATTTCATTATTTACCATAATGTAATGATTACAATTAAACTTTCATATATTATAGATTCATTATCCACCAACTGAAATTTGTCAGGTCTTTTATTGTTTTAATACTGATGATTTTGGCCTACAACTCCTGATAACCCAAAAAACCTGTCTCAATAAATTAGCATATCAAGAAAAGGTTCTCTAAATGACCTATTACCCTAATCTTCTGAATCAACTAATTAACTCTAAACACATGCAAAAGATACCTGAGGCTTTTAAAAACTCCCTGCCTGGTTCATTACTCAAAACCCCCATCATGGGTAAGACTAGCGACCTGACAGATGTCAAGAAGGCCATCATTGACACCCTCAAGCAAGAGGGTAAGACCCAGAAAGAAATTTCTCAACAAATAGGCTGTTCCCAGAGTGCTGTATCAAGGCACCTCAATGGTAAGTCTGTTGGAAGGAAACAATGTGGCAGAAAACGCTGTACAACGAGAAGAGGTGACCGGACCCTGAGGAAGATTGTGGAGAAGGACCGATTCCAGACCTTGGGGAACCTGAGGAAGCAGTGGACTGAGTCTGCTGTGGAAAGGCGTGTGCAGGAAATGGGCTACAGGTGCCGCATTCCCCAGGTAAAGCCACTTTTGAACCATAAACAGCGGCAGAAGCGCCTGACCTGGGCTACAGAGAAGCAGCACTGGACTGTTGCTAAGTGGTCCCAAGTACTTTTTTCTGATGAAAGCAAATTGTGCATGTCATTCGGAAATCAAGGTGCCAGAGTCTGGAGGAAGACTGGGGAGAAGGAAATGCCAAAATGCCTGAAGTCCAGTGTCAAGTACCCACAGTCAGTGATGGTGTGGGGGGCCATGTCAGCTGCTGGTGTTGGTCCACTGTGTTTCATCAAGGGCAGGGTCAATGCAGCTAGCTATCAGGAGATTTTGGAGCACTTCATGCTTCCATCGGCTGAAATGCTTTATGGAGATGAAGATTTCATTTTTCAGCACGACCTGGCACCTGCTCACAGTGCCAAAACCACTGGTAAATGGTTTACTGACCATGG